>NC_143054.1:198035000-198245000 GCF_052426305.1 Pelodiscus sinensis | reverse complement strand
CACCGTACTACTTAAGGGCCCCAGTCCTGGGCCGGGACTTCACCATGCGAGGCGCTGTAGACACACTGAACACAAAGACAGCCCCTGCAGCCGGGAGAACGCAGCAGAAGTTTGACAGAAAAGGGCGTCCGAGCCCACAAAGGGACATTATTAGTCGGCTCTGCCGGATGCAGCCTAACCTAAAAGGGCACACGGCCATTGGAGACAGCTTCACAACCTCAGAGAGACCACTGAGCCAACGGGATGACTTTGCTCTAGGTCAGGGGTGGGCAGGCATTTCTAAAAGGAGGCCACGTCATGCATTTCCAAAGTGGCCCTGGGCACCCAGGAAGGGGCGGGGCCTCTGGTGAAAGGGGCGGGGCCTCTGGTGAAAGGGGTGGGGCCTCTGGTGAAAGGGGCGGGGCCTCTGGTGAAAGGGGCGGGGCCAGGAGACTTCATGCACTCCCCCATCGCTAAGTCTTGATTGGTCTGGGGCGTGGCAGGGCTGCTGATGGCTGGATCCACCAGCTTGGCAGGCTGCATCCGGCCTGCTGAAATTGTCTTGCCCACCCTGTGCTGGGTGCTGCACTCAGCTATCAACGGGAACCGCAAGCGCTCGGACGAGGCCATGCACTTTTGATGAAGGGGATTCAAGGAGGCCAAACCAAGGCTGGGTTGGGATTTGTGCATCCCACGAACATGGAAGTCCACGAGTCTTTCCATCGGCTCTGATGGGCTTTGGAGAAGGCCGGCAGCCTGACTAGCCCAGCAGTTTGCTGCATATGTTCACATCTAAGGGGCCATTTCTTTTTGTGGGTTCCGTGTCGCTAATTCCCTTTACTTCTCCTAGGCCAACCATGGTGCCTAAAAAGCACAAATTGCCAGAGAAGTATCACCAGCAGGAAGCAGAGCGGCTAGGTCAGGTAGAGATGAGGAAGTGACCAAGAACACCAGCGTGTCCTTCGAAGGCCTGGGCTCCAGGTGTTACGGTTAAAATCCTAGCGAGTGAAATGTTCAATCTGTAATGTATGTTTGGCAGGGGTGGCCCATGAGCATAGCCCAACTCGGCAGCTGCCTCGGCCACCGTCTTCAACGGGGCGCCCGATGATGACTTCACGGCCGTTGACGGCTGTGCAGTTGGGGGCACCGATCGCGCGTTCCGCCGGGGACGCCAGCTGCCGCCGCCCGCCTCAGGCCGCCCCTGATGTTTGGTTTGTGATGAGCCCTTGTTCAAATCAAAACGGAAATCAAGCCACCTGCCCCGGGTCTGTCAGGCCGTGATTTTCCCCACTTTCTGGCAGAAAAGAGGTAAACAAATTCCAGTCCAAACTGGATTTCCCTCAGAAGTGCATCTGCCAGGGTCTCCCTAGCACGGGAAGATGCTGCGGGGTCCCTTCACCGGGGTCTCCCACCTTAGAGGGCATAAGAGGCCAATAGCCAGACAGTTCGGGGCTGCCCATCCTAGAAGCAGGGCACATGGGGGGTTTCCCTTCAGGTCATCAGATTTCGTAACAAGACAGCTGTTGTGGCCGTAGGAAGACTCCACCACTAGCCCCCCCGACCTTCGGCGCCGAAGAGGGCTACAAGGATCCCCTCCGTGCTCCTCTTTCAAAGCTCTCGGTGAACTGAGCGACTGAGGTCCCGGGAAGGAGGTTGCTATAAACTTTTGTTAGTTCCCAATTGTATGGCAAGTAGAATTACTGTTCCCGTCGTTATTTGTTTCTTATTCATACTCCTCAAAATCCCCTATTTTGTAAATTTACCCTCAATACATTGGTTATTGTTCAGTTCACCTAAACTGGGTCCTTTGATTAATTAAAACACGCCACCAGACAATAGACACTGGCTGTCACAGGACTCGAACAGAGGGTTCAGTATTGTTAGGAGACCCCTCTGCTGCCTTATTTCTCCCACCAAACACTGGGAAGTGCAAGTAGCAAGTGGAAACTTTTATTTCTCAGTCCTTCTATTGTTCATCTTAGAAATGAGTGTAGAAATCACGGACTTAAATTGTATTTGAAGGTTGTTCCTTTCTGTTTTTAGAATGGCCGTCTCTTCAAGACCGTGGGCAGCGTGTGACATGCGTAAATACCTCAATACATTAGTATGAGGTTTTGCAACCGAGGCAAAACTTGTGTGGATTTGAGTTAAAAATTGAGGCCCTCTGGAATGGACAATCCGATTTCACAATGCTCATTATTTCAGCATTTTCATCCACAATATCTAATTCCTTCTAGTTTTTGCAGAGGCGCCGAAATCTGTTGAAGACCACGAGCGCCCTTGTGTTGACTTCAAAACATTTTCGGTCGAGGCCTTAGAGCCCGCACAAGCCTGGTATTAACTATTTTCAGAGGGGTTACTCTTGATTTTGATTTGTTGTTTTTGACAGAAGGTAAAAGATTCCAAAGACGCTCCCCTATGATATGGTTAGCCTTGCCCCTTCTGATTGGGCAAGTCAGCGCATTCCAAACCCTTCCGCCAAAAACACGTGACGGCGTTTTCCTGTCTTCGTTAAAACAGCTGCCCCACCAGGCAGCATGGGCTAGTGGTTAGAGCACTAGCTTGGCTGTCGGAAAGATAGGATCTAGGCCCAGCTTTGCTGCCAACCTCGGTGTGATCCCCGCGTCCCGTTTCCTTCTCAGCTTTTGTCCATTTGTCCATTTGCATTGAAGATGGTTAGCGGCAGGGCATCAGCTGGTGCTGTTTGTTTACACACAAAAGGGCCCTGAGTTTAGCAGACAATAAATACAGATAGAGAAACTCTAAATGAACCTAGAACAACGTTTCCTCAACTCCCGTCCCCTTTCACCCCTTCTCTACCTACGGTACATCGATGACATCTTTATGATCTGGACGCATGGCCAAGAAACACTGGAGATATTCCACAGAGATTTCAACAACCTACACCCCACCATCAACCTCAGCCTGGACCATTCTACACGAGAGATCCACTTCCTGGACACCACCGTACAAATCAACAATGGAAAATTAGACACCACTCTCTACAGAAAACCCACCGATTCATACAGTTACCTACATGCATCCAGCTCCCATCCAGAACACACCACACGATCCATCGTCTATAGCCAAGCCCTTCGATACAACCGCATCTGCTCTAATCCCACTGACGGAGACCAGAAGCTTCAGGATCTCTACCAAGCATTTATAAATCTCAACTACCCACCCAGAGAAATAAAAAAGCAAATTGAAAGAGCCAGACGAATACCTAGAAACCATCTACTTCAAGACAGACCCAAGAAAACCAACAATAGAACACCACTTGTCATCACCTACAACCCCCAACTTAAACCTGTCCAACACATTATCAATAAACTACAGCCTATATTGGAACAGGATACCATACTCAAAGAGGCTCTGGGAGACAGACCCATAGTCTCCTATAGACAACCACCTAACCTCAAGATGATTCTTACCAACCACCACAGGACATACCACACTAATACCAACCCTGGTACCTTCCCTTGCAACAAACCCCGTTGCCAGCTTTGTCCACATATTCATTCTGCTGATACCATTATTGGACCTAACCAAGTGAGTTATAAGATCAAGAACACATATTCCTGCGCATCCAGAAATATAATCTATGCTATCATGTGCCGAAAGTGTCCGTCTGCTATGTACATTGGACAAACATCTCAGACACTTCGCCAAAGGATTAATGCCCACAAAACAGATATCAGACAAGATCACAAAGAGAAAACAGTTTCTTGCCATTTTAACCAGAAAGGACACTCTCTCAATGACTTAACCACCTGCATTCTGCTACAAAGACCTTTTACATCTGCACTTGAAAGGGAATCCTCTGAACTGTCATTCATGTTAAAATGCGACACTTTCCAAAAAGGACTCAACAAACACTTGAACTATCTCACCCATTACCAAGATAGTTTCCCCAATTATCACCTCTAATACCATTAACTCACAAACATCCCACTCTCCCTACCTCTAATATCAATTCACAGACACTTACCTTCCTTCCTTCCTTCCCCCCCCCCTTGTTCTGCAATGTGATTTGTCCTTTTCATATTTGTTCTTTTTTTTTTAATTGTATCCTTTGGTATATATGGTTGTGACTACTTTCTTCCACTATTTGATCTGAGGAAGTGGGTCTGGCCCACGAAAGCTCATCATCTAATAAACCATCTTGTTAGTCTTTAAAGTGCTACATTGTCCTGCATTTTGCTAAATGAACCCTAGCACAGACAAATCAATTAAGCCAGTTAATATATGGAGATATACCTATCTCAGAGCTGGAAGGAACCTTGAGAGGTCATAGAGTCCAGTCGCCTGCCCTCATGGCAGGGCTAAGTACCATCCCTGACAGATTTGCTCCAGATCCCTAAAGGGGCTCCCACAAGAATTGAACTCATAACCCCAGGTTTAGCACCCAATGCTCAAACCACTGAGTTATCCCCCCACACACAATTAGCTAGCTGTAGCCTGCCTGTTTTTTTGTACTCCCAGCAGAAGGGTTCCGGAGCTATAACACAATGTGAGGGTGGTGATTAATAATCTATTGTTCGCTCTGCTGCTCTAAATAAACACAGCATCCCCAATCAGTATCTCTCTCCAAGGTCTGTGGGTAAAGTATTCTGTGCGGCTTAATCCTGAAAACCTGACTCACAGTCCTATGCAGCTTGGTCCAAGCCGGGGTGGGCAAATTCCAGCCCAACGGCAGGATCTGATCCGCAGGATTAATCCCTGGCAGGCCCTCACCTCTGTATTTACCTGCACCGCCTCAGGCATCGGCCGGCCGCAGCTCTTGTCACCTGCGGATCACCGTTCGTCGTCAATGGGAGCGGCAGGGAATGCTGTGATCGCCCAATAGCTGCGGAAGCGCAGGTCAATATAGCATCAGCAGCCTGCCAGAGATTAACCCTGCAGGCGGCTTTTTTTTATTGCCCATCCCTGGTCCAAGACATAAGAATATCAGAATGGCCAGACCGAGTCAGGCCAAAGGTCCATCTAGCCCAGCGTCCTGTCTGCCAGCAGTGGCCAAAGCCAGATGCCCCAGAGGGAACGAACAGAACAGGGAGGGAATCATCCGATGATCTCTCCTGTCACCCAATGCCAACTCCCGGCAAACAGACACTCGGGACCCCATCCCATCCACTAGCCATTGATGGGCGTGTCTTCCAATAACGTGTCTAGTTCTTTTCAGTTCCCCCATGCTAATACAACTCACAAAAACAAGCCGTTATTAATTTCCTTGGCCCATGCAGTCTGGCCAAGTCCCGCCAGAGTACTCTTATCAACTACATTCACGGCACAAAGACCTCCCGAAATTGGGTCATTTTACGGCCCTCTGCAATCCGGGTCGTTGTTTGTGGTGTCCCCACTGACACAAGTTTCTAAAATACCCTCAAAAGTCTGCTGCCACACAAACTCCATGCCGGGTACGAATCCAGTTCAGGGACCCCCTTGGCTTCCTGGCACACCAACCCTGGGTCCCACTTTCTCTGCAGATCATACAACTCACCACACATCCTCACCAGTGGGTCCCTCACCCAGTGTCTACCCGGGCATGAGGTGGATTAAGCAAACGAACAGGTCAGGGTCATGACACGTCCACGCGGCCTGGAGAAATCGGCAATCCAGCTAGCCAGATGAAGGTGAGGGTGGCCACGAATCTTGTCCCGGGTGTTTCTAGTCATAGATCTGGCTCCTTAGGTCCTCCAGCTGAACAAGGCCTTTTGTTGGGGGTCACCATGCAGCTGCTGGGAAACCTTCTTCCAGCCCAGCCTAACAGCATCCCACCCTGAATCCCTGGTGCTCCAGGGAGGCTCATAGAAGGCTCCAGGTGAGTTGTTGGGGGGGGGGGGGGAGTGACAATACCAGTCACCCCCACCCAAGGGCGAAAGTCTACAGCCATTTGACTCCCTGCCCCTGCCTCCCTTTATTGGCCCGCACAGTCACAGCTGGCCAATCGCACGCGGGCAGGTGGGCGTGGCTTCGTGCGGGGCAGCCAATGGGAGGCTTCAGACGAGCGTGCCTGGATTCCGCGGGGCGACACGAGGCATTTTCTCCCAGCTCAGTGGGAGAATCCGCCAGTCTCAGCGCGCCCGGAGGCGAGCCCGGTGCTCCGAGCCTGGGCTGGGCGGGGAAAGGGGACTATGGGGGGGGTTATTAGTCGGCTATTCCCGACCCCCCTCGATCGCTCCACGGCCCCCGGGCATCACCCGGCCGCCTTGGCAAGGGGACACCCCGCAAACGCCTCGATCCGGTTTCCCCACGTTCACACGGAGCATGGGCGGCCAGTGGGACACGTGGTCCCGGCGCCATGGGAAGCGAACCAGCCCCGATCGCTGCTTAACACCGGAGCCTTTATCCCCAGATTTCAGGGGCTCTCTCCCCTCTCCTCCCCCCTCCCCCCCCCCCGAGGCTGTTAGTGACTCTCAGCCGGGGGGGGGGGGGCTGGCTGGGAAGCCCATCGCCTGGATTACAGGTGCTTCTGGGATCTGTATGCTTCGGGTCAGTGCCCTGGTACCCTGCCTGGGGGGGGATCTTAAGCCCGGATCCGTCGCGGGGAAAGCCACGGAGCGCAGCAGGCAACTGTAGCGAACCGTCCCAAAGTCCGGCTCGTGGGCCCGATCCTGCCGATTTCTCTCCACGGGGGCTGTTGTCCCTGCAGGATCCGGCCCGTCCCCTCTGGCTCGCTCCCTTGCGTCTCTGTGGGTGCCGTGGCGGGTGTTTACCCCAGCGGAAGGCCCTGCCAATGGGCCCCGCCCGGCTGTCCCCCAGGCTGGCTTTCTCTGACCCCCTTCGTCTCCCCGGCTTCCCTTGCGAGCACCAAGTCCCCGCTGGGGCGGGCGGGCCAGGGCTGCAGGATCAGGCCCTGGGAGTGGCGTCCCGCCGGTGACCGAGGGGCAAAGGGGACTACGGGCTCCCAGGACACCTCGCAGGTCACCGCCTGGCCAGAGGCGGCAGGAGGCAGTTTCCTCGTGGAGGCTGCGGTGCGCCTGGGGCGCCTTGCTCGCTCTCCTGCCAGCCCCAGCCTGCGATCGGCCGCGGTCCTGCCACGCTGCGCGCTGCGGGGCGAGCGCTCTGGCGCGCCGGGCCGGGTGTGAAGGGGGAGGGGGAGCCGGGCGTCCAAGGCCAGATCTGCAAACGGCCCCGGGACACCTCGGTAAATGTGCCTTAGGGAAAGTGCCTGCTCTTAATAGACACCCGCAGGCGGGTGCAGAAACTTCTTAAAACACCGTAAACACTAACAAACCATGGACCTTCCGTGGGTACAGCCCACTTCCTCACATGACTGGAGTATTAAAAGTCCAGTGCCAAAATAAAGAGGGGGTGGAGGGGAAGTTACAAGAAGCGGATAGAGGCGGTGCAAGTTGTTCCTAAGTCCCCACTGTTTGGTTGGTTAAGTCATTAGGATGTGGAAGGCAGTGTGCTAGCTAGGTAATGTCTTTATTCATACCTTTGTGAGGCAGTGGGTCTGGCCCACGAAAGCTCATCACCTAATAAAACATCTTGTTAGCCTTTAAAGTGCTGCATAGTCCTGTCTTTTGTTTCCGCACGATCAAACTAACTCGGCTACATTTCTATTACTATTCTCCCAAACTTGTAAATGAAGTTACGTTCCAACCCAGCTCAGTATTACGTGAGTGCAGAGGCACGTGGCTAGCATCCGCTAATGCATATGTAAATACCAATTGCTAATTGCGATATACACAGACCACCTGATACTAATGGATGCTCACCTTTCCTATGCAAATGTACTTTGCACGCTTGTGTGTAATATACAGATACATCCCAGCTCGGTATTCTGTGTGTGCATAGACACGTGGCTACCAGTTGCTAATGCATATGCAAATACCAAATGCTAATTGCAATATACACAGATCATCTGATATTAATGGATGCTCACCTTTCCTATGCAACTGTACTTCGCACGCTTGTGTGTAATATACAGATATATCCCAGCTCGGTATTCTGTGTGTGCATAGACACGTGGCTACCAGTTGCTAATGCATATGTAAATACCTTTTGCTAATTGCAATATACACAGGCCATCTACTCTTAATCGATGCAAACCTTTCCTGTAAACTACACACCCTTGCGTGCAATGTACAGAAAGGTATGTCCCAGCGTCGGTATTCTGTGTGTGCATATACAAGTGACTACCAGCTGCTAATGTACGTGTAAACACCATTTGCTAATTGCCATATACACAGACCATCTCCTATTAATCGATACATATCCAGACGATAGTATTGATGTGCGCTGCGTGTACTCGCTTGGGTGTGTGTCCACCCAGAAAGGACACCCAGTCCCCGTTGGACTCTGAGGGTTATGAAAGCTGCGTTTCTTAGGGTTGACAAGTATCAGACGGGTAGCTCTGTTAGGCTGGGTCTCCATAAACAATATCTGACGAAGTGGGTCTTTGACCAGGAAAGCTTATGCGCCACTAAATCTGTCTATAAGGTGCCCCAGGACTCCTGGTTGTTCTAGTTGGGTTGCAATGTAGGTAATTTGTTCAGAACCATTTTTGGAAGGGCGTCGCTGGGCTGTCTCTCCTGGCTGCGTGGCTGCGGGGGCCTCTCCAAACGCCCCCCTTGTAGCCCAGTGAATTCCAGGGCGGTTCCAAAGCAGCCGCTGCGCGCCCATTGACAACCTAACCGCGCAGTGATCGCTAGCTAAAGCAGGCGAGTCCAAGGGGACTCAAAGCCACACGCCGAGAGCGCCCTGTTGCTCTGTGTGCGGGACAATGAGCCGAACCCTCCCTCCAGTTTTCACCTCCCCCCTCCCCCCAGATGACAGTCGCTCGCTAGGCAAAGAAGAGCCCGGGAAGGGACAGAATTGGCGCCTTTATTCGCAGCGTGTCAGTTTCATGTCAGTTTCATGCCAGTTTCAACGGGGGCTAATTCTGGTTCTGGAACGTGAGCCCGGTCGCTGCTTCCACGCTCCGCCCGGCCGATTTCGTTACAACCCGCGCTGGCGGGCTCGGGTCTGGAGTTTGGGGAAGTGTCAGAGGGCGGCGGGGGAGTTTTGGATTACACCGGGCAGAGCCAAACAAGCCGCAGCCCCGGGGAATCTCCGCTTGTCGGAGCCTCTTAAAAGTGAAGGGGCCGCGAAGGTATCAGGTCTGGGGCCCCGCGTTCACACACAGCGCCTAGAAACCACCAGGGCGCCGTGACGGTGCCTTCCCCCGAGCAGCCGCCTGGCTTGAAGGGATTGCTCCTTGCGAGGCCCTGCAAGAGCCCGGCAGGCACCTGGCTGGAGCCGGAGGGGGGGGGGGGAGCTCTGGGGAGCAGCGGTTTGAATGTCACCCCCCAGGGCTGGCATTTGGACGGGCCCCTCTTGTTCCTAGACGGCCAGCGACGGGCGTTCAGATCTGGCTGCTGGTCCCGGCGGGGCTTTGGTTTCCTCCGCAGTCTCGGGCCGAGGCGGCATTTGTACCCCTCTCCCAGCGCGGGCTCCGGATCCAAGCTCTGCCGCGTCTCCGGGCGCAATTTCGGAGCGGGGCTCCGTGCGCCCGGCCATCTCCTCGTCCGCCCTCTGTAGCTTTGGCTCCAGCGCCCAAGTTGGACGTTCATTGTGCACCGCCTGGCGGGAGGGGGGGACCCGGGAACTTTTGGGGCGTTTCTTTTCCTGCGGCTTCCACGCATTCGTGGGGCACTTGGGTGAGAGCCGGGTGGGGAAAGCCGGGGAGATCTGGTTTGGTTTCCCCCCCCCCTTTTGGGGGGAGAAGTGAGGGGTGGGGTTTACAAGCCACGCGGAAAGCCGAGCCTCTGTTATAACGCCCGGAGGCGCAGAAGGGAAACCCAGCCGTTTCCACGCGCGCCCAGATGGGGGGCTCCGAGGAGACAGGAGACCGAGCCCCCTAGGGAGAAATGTCCCGTCCCCCCGGAAAAGCAGGATACTTGCAGGAGAGGGTCTCGGGGTGGGGTGTAGCCTCGCTCGCCTCTGGATGTTGAGACTTTGAGCTCATTTGGACGTGCCCGCCAGCCCAGGGTGCGTAAGAACCCAGGGAGGCGCAAAAGGCGACTCCACCATGACACTGGACGGTTCTTGGCACCTCCTCTCCTAAGCTCGCTTTGGCGCTTGTGTCTGGAAGGGGGGGGACCAGCCCTCGGGCTTTTTCCCGGGGCGGGGGAGGCAGCGGGCTGGGGGTCTCCACCCGCCCACAGACGCCGCCTTGGTCGCCCCGCTGGAGCCCAGCGCTGCGCGGGGAGCTGTCCGGGCGCGCAGGGGCGCAAGGTGCAGGGCGCAGTGAGGAGCGAGCGGGATTTCCGCGCCTGGGCACGGCCGGTTGGCGGCTCCTCGGGGCTGTCGCTCCGCCCCCCAGTGTCTGTCGTAAACCTGGCGCCGGACTAAAATAAACCCGAGATAAGAGCGCTCCGGGCTCGCCTCCCTCCTCCTGCCTCCTGCGCGCCGAGCGCTCGGCTCCCCGGCGCGCTGCGGAGCCCCCCTGTCTGGGCGCAGCCAGCCGGCAGGAGGGGAGCCGGCAGCCGCCCCGGGCTGAGCCAGGTCCCCCGCTGCCCGGCGGCCGAGCCATGTCGCTGAGCCCCAAGCACACGACGCCCTTCTCCGTCACCGACATCCTGAGCCCCATGGAGGAGACCTACAAGAAGTTCGGGGCGCTGGAGGGCGCCGGGCACCTGGGCTCCCCGCTGGGCGCTTATCGGCAGGCGCAGGGCGCGCCGGCGGCCCCGGCCATGCAGCAACACGCCATGGGCGGCCACAACGGCGCGGCGGCCGGCGCCTACCACATGCCGCACGGCGTCTCCCAGTTCCCCCACGGCGCCGTGGGGGGCTACTGCAACGGGGGGCTCGGCAACATGGGCGACCTGCCCGCCTACCCCGACAGCATGCGGAACAGCGCGGCGGCCGCCAGCGGCTGGTACGGGGCCAACCCGGACCCCAGGTACTCCACAAGTAAGTGGGGCGCAGGGGAACCGGGGCACAGGCTGGGGGGGGCGGCTTCGCTGGCTCGAGCCGCCGGGGACACCACGGGAGCCGCGAGGAGGGAAAGACGGCGGAGTGGGAGCGATGGACGATTCCCAGGTCCCAGGCGGAGATTTTCTTGGCTGGGGGGGAGGGAGGACACAGGTCCTGGCCCCAAATCCAGAGCGGTAGGCAGGGAATAGAGACGGGGGGATGGAGCGGTTTGGCTAGTGATGCATGGGGATAGATAGATAGATAGATAGATAGATAGATAGATAGATAGATAGATAGATAGATCGATAGATCTGGATAGGGCCTGGGTTTGGATGGAGAGATGGATGGAGTGTGTAGACAGAGGAATGTGCATGGGTTAGCTGGATGGACAGATTACATAGGGATGGATAGAGATTGTGTGTTTGGATGGATGGATGGACGGACAGACGGACGGGCGGACGGGCGGGCGGATGGAGTGTGTCTAGACACAGGGATGTGCATGATGTAGGGATGGATAGAGAGTGTGCGGGTTTGGATGGATGGTTGGAGTGTGGACAGACAGACAGAGGCGCCCGGGGGCTTGCCAGCTGGACGGACACACGGACAGACAGGCGGGGGGGGGGGAATCCCGCAGACCGGACACGGCTGCCCCCCGGTCCCTGTGAGCCCCGGTGTCAGCCCTGCTGGCTGGGGGCAGGTGCCGCCGGGCCCCCAGGCCCCGCGCCCGGCTCTCAGGCGCCCTTCTGCTCAGTTTCCAGGTTCATGGGCCCCTCGGCCGGGATGAACGTGGCCGGCATGGGCCCCCTGAGCGGCATGGCGGAGGCGGCCAAGTCGCTGGCCCCGCTGCACGCCGCGCCCCGCAGGAAGCGCCGGGTCCTCTTCTCCCAGGCGCAGGTCTACGAGCTGGAGCGGCGCTTCAAGCAGCAGCGGTACCTGTCGGCGCCCGAGCGGGAGCACCTGGCCAGCCTGATCCACCTCACGCCCACGCAGGTGAAGATCTGGTTCCAGAACCACCGCTACAAGATGAAGCGCCAGGCCAAGGACAAGGCCTCGCAGCAGCTGCAGCAGGAGGGCAGCCTGGGCCCGGGGCAGCCCTCCCCGCGCCGGGTGGCCGTGCCCGTGCTGGTGAAGGACGGCAAACCCTGCCAGGGGCCCCCCAGCAGCACCCCGGCGGCGCCCAGCCAGCCCGCCCCCCAGCCCGCCTCCAGCGGGGGGCTGCCGGCTCCCAGCAGCGCCGCGCACCCGCCGGCCGGCGCGCTCGGCCAAGCCCCGGACTTGGAGGAGATGTCGCCCAGCCCGCCCCCCCTGCACGGCCAGGTGGGCGGCCTGGCCTCGCTGGACACGGCCACCGTCGAGTACAACAGCAGCCTGGTCAACCCCAACCTGCTTTACAGCAGGACGTGGTAACGCGGCGGGGGGGCCGCCAGGGACTGCCGGGGGGGGGCTAGAACCCCCCCCCCACGCCTGTGGCTTTCCTCACTCCGAATCCGCCCTCGGGGGGGCGAGCCTTAGGAAGAGACCCTGCCCGGGGAGCCCTCCTCCTCCCTTGCTGTCGTGGGTGACTTTTCTTTCCTTTGAATTTTATTATTTTATTTGATGATCGAGCTGTGGTTTAAAAAACAAAAAGACTTGACTCGCAACGAAGTCGGACTCCGAGTTGCCAAAGCTGCCGTAGACTGTGTGCGGGGACTTCTTCCGTGTAGCTCAACAGCTGAGCCCGACGCCTTGCCCACGGCGGGGAAGGGGAGAAAGCAATCCAAGAAGCGAACACACAAGCAAGCGGACAAAACCCGCCCTGGTTGCTTTAGGGAGATCAGAGGCTGCTTCCTGGGTCCAGGTGAGGATTTCGCTCCTGCCCATCTTTCGTGGAGTCGAGGCTATGGGTCCCTCTAAGTGTACAGTGCGGGGAACCGAATTAAAAGGCCACAACACCCCGGCTCGACCCGAGTGAGTTTGCCACAATCAACTCTCCGATTTCTTCTAAAGCGAGTTAAAAACCAAACCCGTTGGTTGGTGGGTCTCTCTTCGACACCAATTGAACGCTGACAATAACGCTGTTGAAGTGCAACTTACCTCTCAGAATTAATTTTATAAGGGTGCCCCTTAAGTGCAATTTCATTATTATTTGATTGAAAGTAAATTGAATTGTAACTCAAGGTCGATGAGGCATAGAGCAATGTTATCTGAGCACAGCTAGTGCCATTTGGGTGACAGGGAAAGAAAAGCAGCAAAGCAACAATTAGATCGAGGGACAGACTCGTATGAGATCAGTTGGGGATATTTTTACAGAAGAGCTTTTTGAACTTTGATGCTCAGAGGAAACAAAAAAAAAGTTTCTTATTGTTATGATTAATTATGAGTTAGTAAGTATTTGGGTGTTTGTTGACAAACCAGCCAACCCTTTCACTGCGTGTAAAATGTGACCCGTTGTTAGGATGAAAGATTGCTGGTTAAGTTAAACTAGGTCTGTTAAAAATAAAGAAAATCTGGAAAAAAAATCCCCCTCAAAATGTGTTACCTGCTCTTGGTATCCAGTATAATTTTACCCCAAGCTAAATATTGTTAGTAGAAAGCATTTAATAGTCGCTACAGCTGTGAACTAGGGGGAAAAATAAGACCAAGAGCCTGAAATTGACAATAGCCAAACACTGAAATTGACACCAGTTAGGTAGAATGCTAACTGTTATGTCGAATCTTTAAAATTCAAGGAAATTAACCCGGAAAATAAATTGGACCAGCGTGTATTCTTCTTCACCTCTCTTTCCGAATACAAAACAATAGAAAGAAACTAAATAAACCATAGACTTTTTCAGCATTTTTTTTTATAATATAAGAAACCGCGGTGGCTCATAAAGTTTTTCTGTTCTGTTTCAATTGTACAAAAGACGTTTTTGCCTCTGCCTATATCAATTTTTGTTCCAACTGGTCTTTAACGCTCACTTCAGAGAAACATAAAATATTTTTTTTCTCTCTCTAAGAAGGGAAGGTGATTCTGTTACATTATGTAGGTCTATTTAGGGGGGTTATTTTATTTTTTATTTATTTAGGCACTAGTATGTTTCGGATGTTCGATATGAAAACTCAAGTTACAGAATGATTTAATTAAATAAATCATGACTCGAGTGAAATATATTCAGAGCAATTTGTGTTATTTAATTACTTCAAATAAATGGAACATCACTAACGAGGCGTGCTTGGTAGAATGATGGAAACAAATAAATAGAATCTATATTCCACTAAAGAGAGAAGACCTCGAATTAGAGATTTAAAAAGTGGGATGTTTGTATTGAATGTTTGTGTTCTAGTTTTAATAGAAAGATTTCCATAGTTACTTGGATTTCGGGGAGGCTGGGGGGAGATGGTGGTTTGGGTACATATTTTTATCTAACATTATAGCTGAATTGTTATCATCTGTTTCTTTCCTTAAATCTTTTTGGTTTTAATTTATAGCTACGAGATTTTATAATCTGCTTCGCGCTCTTTCAGTAATGTGGAGTGTTCTATCGACCGAATACTTGTAAACACGTAGAGAAAGTAATTTTGCGATTCGATCGCGAATATTTCAAAGAGAAATAATTTTTGGATGCATTTGGAAGATGCGCAACCAAAAATCAAACCGAGAAATACAGGATGCTCTTTGAAAAAAATAGAACTGGCTACTAACGAAAGATTTGCCAGTAATATACGAGGGTGCGCTTGTGAATGTTTCCTATCCTTTCACCGCAATCTAGTCGTTTCCGAGACAGAAAATTAGCTTCCGAATTTGTTTCAGATCTGAGGGTAATGTTTCCATTTTAGATACTCATGATTTGTTTGCAAGGAAGAGCCAGATTTTCAAAAAATGTCCGGAGAAATAGATGAGACAGATACTGATAGATAATCTGTCTATTTTGCAGCGCTGTTTTTTTCTCTTGGATCAGAAAGCTTTGTTTACATATGGAAACGCGGACAGAGAAAGAGGTGACTTTTCAACATTTCCCGGTTAAAAACAGAAATGTCACGACTTTATTAGGCTAGAGAAAAGCGACCACAGCCAGAAAGAATCGGGTGCGTTAGAGGGATGCTACGCTATGTTTTCTCCTGCAGCTCTTTTCTACATGGAGCAGAGGGAGATGGGTTCATGTACAGAAATCAGGGTGTGTGTGTGTGTGTGTGTGTGTGTGTGTGTGTGTGTGTGTGTGTGTGTGTGTGTGTGTGTGTGTGTGTGTGTGTAATGTATCTCACACACGTCCCAGAGGGGTAGTCCTGGTGATGTGTATCCACCAAAACTACCAGGAGTCAGTCGTTGGGCACCTTAATGGATTTATTTGGGCAAAAACTTTCCCTTGGATAAAACCTCCGCCTAGGTCAGCTGCATGTGAAGAAGAGGTGGTTTTGCCCCCGAAAGCTTCTGCCCAAATAAAAACCAATCTGCCAGCCTTTCGGATGACCCGGGACGCCTCGTTGTGCAGACACATCCCTGGGGTTGTGCATTGATGTGCGTGTCTATGTATCTGACACACTCGCAGCATAGAGACAGTCTGTGTGTGGCTGTGCGCGCTTTCTAGCACGGAGGTGAGGGAGGGTTGAATTGAACCGACTTCTGGGGGGGTGAAAGAGACGAGAAATCGCGCCCAGGGATGCTGTTTCCTCTCCCACCTGAGAGCCTGCCCAAAACGCAGCGATCCAGTGCTCAGGAGCAGCTCGTGTCACTACCTCCCCCGCGATCCCCTCCCGCCCTTGGCTCTGCAGCTGCGGATCGCTCCCAATCCGGATTCCCTGGGCAGCTGGGGCGTCCCGACCACGGACGCGCAGACGGCGGCGCGGCTCAGCCACGCAAGAGGAGGGCAAAGTGCGTCCCCGGGGAGCAAGCGGCAGAGGGTCCGAGCGGCACAAGGCGCCCCCCAGAAAGTTTCGGGGGGCCCGGCGCGGCGCGCTGGGAACAGAACGTTGCCTCCAGCTGGGAGCTGGAAGGAGCCTTCGGTTGCCGCGGCCCGGGGCCAGGCCGGGGGGAAAGGAGGCACAAACCCCCCCCCCCCCCATCCCCTTCGCTTTTTCTTGGCTGCCTGGTGCGCTCGGGGCGAGGCGCCTCCGGCTACGTACCTGGCTCTTGGCTTCGGCTCCCTCCTGGCGCCGGATGAGGCAGCGGGATCGGGCTGGAGAGGCGATCCCCAGCCCCGCCGGCTCCAGGGAGTTTGGGGCGGTCTCCGGCCTCCCACCCCTCCCGCTGCGCAAATCCCGGCAGAGAAATCGGTTTCAAACCGATTCAAACCACCCACGTTCGGGGGAAGCGCAGCCGCAGCCCCTGGGCCGGCCGGAGAACCGTTTCCCGCAGCCATCCGAGGGGGCTAAGAAAGGGGACTGAGGAGCAGCCCGGAGCCCTAGGGAGTAAGCGGGCCCTGCCCCAGCTGGCTGCCCCCCTGAAGCGTTCCCAGGGATCCTTCAAGTGCGGGGCACCAAACCGCCCTTTGTTTCTCCAAAGCCCCCTCTCAGCCCTTGACCCCAGCTGCCCTCTCCTGTCTGAGTCCCCTTAACCTCTTCTCGCCACCGCCTGCTTGGGGCTGCAGCCAGCTCCCTTCAGGCCTCCCCCTTCCGCCCCCCAACACAGCCCTGTCCCGAGGTTGAGCACAGAAAGTTATAAACCAGGCAAACCAAACCAACAGGAGAAAAAGGGGCAGTTTTAATGATGGCAGCTTCGGGGGTCGTGTGTGTAAACGTGTTCACACCGGCTCTAAACATTCCCTCAGGACCCAGCCTGGAATGGTGCTAAAACCAGGAGCTTCCCTACAACCTTCCTTAACCCAAGTTTGCGGCACCAAGGTGTTAGACGATTTCCTTTAAACAGACTCTTCGATTGGCAGACGGCCAAGCAGAAGTGACAATTCAGATGAAGACGTGGGTTGTGCCCACGGCAGTTCACGACACCATTGACGTGTTTTGTTAAGTCTCTACGGTGCTGTAGGACTCTGTTGTTTTTTAAATTTTTTCTAGTACAGACTCACATGGCTGCCCCTCTGAATTTTTCCGACTCTAGGCCCCCCTGCACGGACACGGCCAAGATATGAAATTTCACCCAGCGATTCCTGCAACGGAGTTATTCTTCCCTAAGGATACATCTGAGTCCCATCCCGCTCCTGAAATCCTTATTCAAGAACATCCCATACACTAGAGGTGTACATGCCATTGCGCCAAGCCAAAAAATGACCCGCTGAAAGTCACACTTATACAATTGCACCATCAAATGATATATTTGAATAATTTATGCTTTGCAGGAAAAATTGGTGCTTTTCTGAAGGAGCCAGAGAGACGCTGTAAGGCATAGAACAAACATAGGAATAGCCAGCATGCACACAATTGCAATTTTTTCCTTTCAACGCCAGAAATTCCTGCCATTTAACACTAGTTGGGAAAGGTGCAAAATAGCATTTGATTTTAGTTGTCAGTCACATTTGAAAAGGATAAACAAACAAAAAAAACCCCAATTTTCTTTCAATATGAAATTAAAAGCGCCTGTGCTTTGAGAATGCGTGGATGTATGAACATTGCGTTTCATTGCCACTTGTTCTGTTGGATAAATTTTTATACCCACACAATATTTTAATATACGGCAGGCCACTGCAATCTTAGGGGATACATCAGTTTTTAATGGTCTGAGTACTCTCTGAATCACCAGGAAGTATTCTGCTGAAGCTTCATTCTCAATCAATTGCAAATAAATTTAGGGTCATAATTTCTCTCTCTCAAGGTTATGTTGGTCTGGTCTTTTTCCTTGTTTTTGAGTATTAACATCTGTGCCCTTGATGGAGGACACAGCAAAACTGCCTATATATGATGGTCCAAGAGAGACTATTTCTTGTAGCCTTGTGCAACAGTTAAATACTTACATAGAAAAAGATTACAGTTATGCCTTCATGTGCTTATTAAAGACAAAAATTAAATGGAATACTTAAATAAAGGTATTGCATCCATTTTAAAATAATCTGATGCTTGGTGTATGTTATGAGCAGAGAAATGTTTATTTTTTATGGGCAAATGAACATTTTAAAATATAGATTTTATATAGGAGGATTTTCCGAGTAGTTAATAAATGCTAAAAAGATAAAAGTGTGCATATGCATTTAAAGAAAACTACAAAATTATTCCAGAGGAAAGAGTTATAAACTACTTAATACAAGTGCACATTTTTAAATACCGCTTCATAGGGCAGTCAAGTAAAGAGCGAATATTTCAATATTCAAAACACTGAATGCAAAATCCTGTAAAATTACTAAAGATATAAATCTGTGTACCAGCCAGCTAATGGTTTATTTGAAACCGTGATTTTCTGTAAAATATTGGTTATTGTCATACTTTACAAAGTAAAAGGCATCAAAGAGCAAGAACACACCAGACAAAAGTTGTAAAAGTTGAAACATTTTTACTTAGAAGTCCAGAAATCAAACTCGAGACAAATACATCAATGAAGTGTTCTTAAAAAGAATACAGACAAAAGCGTGTCTTTAAACATTGTGTTTCTTAGACTGCCTGCTGTGCCTATCTGAACAGCCAATAAAACCCTATTTCTAGACATTCTTTAAAAATCAGTATCTATTTTTGGGCTCTTAAGTTGTGAGCTAAAGGGTGTTTTGATTTGCAAATGACAGGCATACGCAATTGATGCTTAACTAGTAATAAAGGCAGAGCAGTACTCCTACTTCACAAAATGTCTCTCTCAAGCACATTGTAAGTGCTTTGTATGTCTTCTCCAGCACACTGTTTCAAAGCAACATAAAAACCCTTCCCCCATCCGTTATCAGTAAGAAATATACACAGTTAAAACACATATTGTAGTTAAAAACTACGAGCAAGTTTCTTAAAGATGCCTCATTTCTTCAGCTATTGTAAAAACAGGGTTTGATGATGGACGATGTCAGAAGACTAATTCCAGTTGTATCTTCCTGCCGGAGGAGGTAAAGGGTAGGGCCTCCCAGCATATCCCTGTAAACAAACAAAAGCCAGGGTTTATTTTCTGGATTACCGGCACAGTAAACAAGTTAGAGTCTGAAGCGAGGCTACGCAAATGGGAAACAATGCAACTTTTACACAAAGATCACTGAAGAAAGAGCTACACGTCTCATAAGAGTGTTTCCAAAAGCTCTCTTGGATACACGACAGTTTAGCTTCTCCACAAGGAGCGAGAGTCGGTAGCTGCCCCAACCTCACACTTCCATGTGGGTTGGGAAAAGATTTAATAATCCTGAGAGAGGAAGCAAGAAAGGCAGCACAGAAGGTGATCAGAGCTGCAGATATTAGTGGAACTGAACAGGTGCAAAATGAATGCGCGCACACAGTTCATGCGGAGTAACTGGAAAATAGGCCACCTTCACTGTGCACGCTAAAAGTATACTTTGACATGGATGCTGCTTCTTCCTGAGTTATGATTCATCTTATCGGACCCATTATGGTTAACTCATACAATGGTTTGTCTTCATTTAAATTTCATCGAATAAAAGTAGAAGTCTGTACTTTAGTTGCAGACAGGTGATCTTCCGCCAAAGCAAAACAGACAGGCTATGTCTAGACGGGCCTGATTTTCCGCAAATGCTTTTAACGGAAAAGTTTTCCGCTAAAAGCATTTGTAGAAAAGAGCGTCTGGATTGGCACGGATGCTTTTCCACAAAAGCACTTTTTGCAGTAAAGTGTCCGTGCCAATCTAGACGCGCTTTTGCGCAAAAAAGCCCCAAGCCATTTTCGCGATCGGGGCTTTTTTGCACAAAACAAATCTGAGCTGTCTACACTGGCCCTTTTGCGCAAAAGGACTTTTGCCCGAACGGGAGCAGCATAGTATTTCCGCAAGAAGCCCTGATTTCAGACAGTAGGAAGTCAGTGCTCTTGCGGAAATTCAAGCGGCCAGTGTAGATAGCTGGCAAGTTTTTCCGCAAAAGCAGCTGTTTTTGTGGAAAAACTTGCCAGTCTAGACGCAGCCACAGAGGATACATGAGACTTCTTGTCGGCGTGTTCCTGTGGTGCAGCCTTCTTGTTCAGTTTTAAATAGCATTTTAAATGCTAGGTGACAGACTATCAATGCCTGTCAACGGGCTGAGTACTGACAGTAGTACAGAGGACTTCAAGTACAGTGATTTCTAGTTATATATTTGTATCTCACTTCATTTCCACACTCAATACGTCAGCTTCCTGGTGTTAAGCTTATCTGAGGAGAACTTATAAAAGAGACAGTCAACTTGAATCTCTCTCCAAATTGAAAATTTGGTACCTACCCATTGTTACCAATAATCCTAAACTTTACTGTAAGAGGCCAAAGGAAAACTACTCTTTAGTGTCACGTTACTGAGGTGATAGGACACACTAGGTGTATTGTCTTTTGCTTTCTCGGGAGAACTGGGGGCCAGGATGGTGACAGTCCCTTTCCCAGCTTTTTCCAGAAGATGATGAGGAATAAGAGAAGCAGCTAAACTGAATGCCAAGGGCAGCAGGCAAACAAGTGCAAAAGGAGAAAGAGGAAGGTGTGGCCCAAGCAAAATTGACGGTGTTACTCTCTAACAGCCCCAAAGCCTCTTCTAAAGAGACTCCCACCCTCTCTTCATTTAAAAAAAGATTCACAACAAACTGGTTTTGAAACATGCTCCAACAGGAATCTGTGTTTTTTAATATAGTCAATCAATGTAAAGAAAAATCAATGGTGAGTGCATTCCTTTACAAGTCTCTCAGTAGCATAAAATGGTTCACACCAAGGCAGTTTGTGAGTGTGTGTGGCCAAAACACTGTATATAATCACACAAGTCTTAGTGAGGTAGCCGCATTAGTCGTACCTGCAAAAACAATGCGGCCCCTTAAGGACTTAACGGATTTATTTGGGCATCAGATTTCGTGGGTCAAAACCACTTCATCAGATGCATGGATCTAATCGTGCCGTTAAGACACTGACAGAGCTGCATAAGAAAGAACTATTTTTATCACTCAATTCCTTTATTATAGGGTCAATACTAAAAGTTAGACATGTCAGCAACACCATGAATTTTACTGGTTACGTTTCTGGTGTGCCTGTAAGACAGATCAATCAAAATTGGCTACAACAGTGACCCACATCAAAGACAGTTGCATTAACTTTGTAAGCACGCCACAGTGCATGTTTATTAACTCCCGTGGGCCATGCTGTAGCTAGGAATTTAGGCGCAAAGGGAATTGATAATTATTTATGCCACTATCAAAAGTGGGCCCACTTTCATTTTAAGCCTTTTCAGGACATATATAAACATCAATTTCAAAGGTTGATTTGCACTCCTAAAACCCTAGGGTGGCTTTTAATGTAACATCAATATTTACTCACCCCAAGATCATGAGGTGAACAAAAACCTCATTTAAAAAACAAAGGAGGGCTTAATTACTAAAATTAGAGACACAGTACTGTCTCAAAAAGGGGTTGCTCAGAAGGGGAGTTCACACGAGGACACTTCTAAAAAAAGCAAGCAAAGCTTACTTGGCCAGAAGTTTTCTGCCTTGCCCCACTATCATCACATATTTGAATACAAACAAGAACACTGTTCCTGTCTAGATTTAACTTCACTGCAGGATCAAGCAGAAGAGGAGTCCTGCATTTCTGACACCAGACGTGTATCTTGGAAAATATATTAATACTAGAAATTCAGTACATCATCTACGCTGCAATTTGCTAGAACCGTGAGGGGACAAGGGAAGATTTAATAATGTACTGGCTTATAGAAATGTTAACAGTCTATGAGGCGGCATCATAGGTTTTCATAACACATCCTGTTTTGAGCGTCTACATTTTCTTTGTGATTTGATACAGGGCTCTCTGAGTCTACAGTCCCAATGTTTTTCTGAGATCACCATCTCGCCTCTCCTCCATGGGATGTTAACCCGTTTGCATTGCGATTGCAATTTTAAATAGCATTTAAATTTTAAATGAAGGATTCCAGTGCTAACTCCGGTAGCGGAAATGTATCCAGTTATTCTAGGATCGTGGAGCAAAGTGGCCTCATTCATTTTAATTTAATTTACTTATACGTAAATGTGCAGTTATACATTTATTTTTTGGTTTCTAACTTCTTGATTAAGATGCATTTGAAATCATTCCATTCTAGATTTCCAGAACGGACCCTGTCAATACTCGGGATGAAACAGGATAAAAGCCGGCTCCCAGCATGCACTAGTTCCTGGGGAGCTAGCTGCAGGTGCACATAACAGTGTAGCTGCTGAAATTTGCAGAGGTTACACGGCTACCTAATTACCTGCTTTTTAACATCCCTAGCCAATATACACCTCTTAGGAAAATTCAGCCACTATGTGGTGCAGATCAAGAAGGTTCTGGTCTTGTTTAACCAATCAGTGTAGACAGAATCACACCATTTTAAGAGCTAGGTCAGCCCAGACAGTGCGCCCGATTAGAACCCATTCAATCGGATTTCCTCTAGAGGCCAAATAAGGGTTTAAAGCTTGCCTACAGCCGAGTCTCCCAGCCATACGTGAGCATTGTAAACTTTGCCTACAGGCCTATACGCAATAAACCAACCTCTTCTCTACCATCCTCCAAACCAGAGAAGCAGCTTGAGCTAAAGACATTGCCAGACTGATCTTGAAAACTTTTCCAGAAGTTCAGAGAAGGAGCCTTCGGTTGCTATCACAGGTTCAGCTGAACTAGCATTAAGGGTCAGGAGCACTACGGCAGATCACCTGCTGGCTACAGATGTTTCAGCTTCATGAAGTCCTGCAAATCTGGGAGACATGAGACTGGAAGTGGTGTTGGCAGCCGGCAGCCGCCTCCCCTGGGGCTCCTATCACTACGAACGCTGATCCAGGTGAGTGAGCCTGAGCCACAGTGAGGAACAAATCGCAAATTTCCCTAGTGTCTGCATAGTCCAAGCAGCTTCCTCGCAGCCATGCATTTTGGTTGATGTCACATTTGAAATACCTACTAAGAAGTTACATCTTCTTGAAGGGGGGCTATTTAAACAAGCCATTTAAACAGCGAGGCCAACAGCCACCGCAGGCCCTGGAGGGGCTGCACCCCTGAAAGGGGAGGGGCCTTGGATGGAATGGGTGGGATTGAGGGCAATCAGATCTCAGTGCCACCTGGACTGCTGCGGCCCCACCCCGCCCTTGGAGCTATGGAGAGACGCTTTGGCAGCAATTCAAAAGGGGCCTACGGGTCCAGTCACTACTGCACCCTTTGCCATACCATTACTAGAGGCTCCCACAAATGTATATGATGCTGGGGTGTTGCTTTACTACAGCCACAGGACAAGCTATCCATTCTTTTATAGAGCTTTCCAGTAAAGTGATCTACCGTAACAGACAAGGAAACATGAAGTGGAGGAAAGCGCCATAGCAGGAAATTCACCTTGGCAAGCACCAAGTGACAATGGTATAGTGCTCTAACTAGGCTTCTCAGGGAGACAAGGCGGATGAGATAATATCTTTTCCTGGACCAACTTCTGTTGGTCAGAAAGAAAAACTTTTGAGTGACCTAGGTCTCCAGGTCCGGAAAGGCACAAAGGGCAGGTCGCAACACTGCAGGGCTAACCTCGGAATAGGCTGCGCGAATTGCGTAGCTGAAGTCGAAATAGCTTATTTCGACTCTCGGTGCTGTCTATGCAGCACTTATTTCGAAACAGGGCACTCTTCCCGACTTCCCTTACGCCTCAGACAACGAGGTTCACAGAAGTTGGAGTAAGAAGCCCGTTATTTCGAACGTATTGCAAAACATCGGGTTTGCTGTGTAGACGCGCACCATGTTATTTCGGAATAACTGATGTTATTCCGAAATAACGCTGTTGTGTAGACGTGCTGTTAAAGAGCCACAGCTAAAGACAGGATCGAACACAGATATTTAGCATTAGTGGTGAGCGCACATAACTTGATCCAATAAAAGATATTATCTCGCTCACCGTGCCTCGCTAATATCCCAGGATTAACACGGCTGTAGCAATACTGCATACTGAATAGGTGTGTAGGCTAACAGAATGGAATTTTCAGAATTAAATGCATCGTTTTACCATTAGACACTGAAATGTAAGTCGGTATCCAAGCAATTATCCCTGAAAAGCAGATCCAGCTACTGGCTCATCCCTATATTACTCCAGTTTTACACTGGCATAACGTGGACTTCATTGCCGTTACACCAGAGCAAAAGTGAAGCCAGGCAGATTCCACGCAATTGATTCATTACAATTCGGTTCCCAATTAAATAGGTTTTACATTTATAAAACAGAAACGAGGATTGGGTAATAATCTCTCATGTGTGGTACAGGCCAGAAATTAACCTTCTGTTACAACATCCTCCTACAGCTGGGGAAGTAGGACCAAGAGGGGAGGGGTATGAGAAACTATTCTGAAAATTAATAAAAGTAAGGAGGAAAGCATACATTGGAAGAGGGGGATGCCCCACACGGCATTTTTAGCTCCTGGAGGGCAGCTGAAAACACTAAAAAGGGAAGACTTCTTCCCCTTCTTGGGAGTTAGCTGGGCCAGGACCCTTAGAAATAAGGCAGAGGTATACTTCCATCCTCACTAATGGCTCACACCTTTGCTTCCACATCAGTTCTGGAAAACAACACGGTTACGCAGCAGGTAAGAGGAAGAGAATTTCCTCTTCCTACTTCTCCAGCTGCTACTTGGTAGCCTTGCTTGCCAGTGGACCACCACAAACTCTGGCTTCCAAAAAAACAGCATCTGCCTCATATTCCAGAAGTGACCTAAAATTTAATCAGGACAGCGCCAGTGCATTTTCCTACTGTGCTACACCACCCAGTTGCTGTACTTAAGGTAGGGGTGTTAAAATTAGAGTAATCAACTAATCGAACAGTCGATGGCATTTCCACCGACTATTCGATAAGGGCGCTTCCGCTTTGAAATGCGGCAAGAGCCACATGGCATTCCGCCTTTGAAATGTACAAGACCTTCAGCAGGGGACTGAGTCCCCCGCTGGCCTCATGCGGCGCTTCCCCTTTGAAATGTACAAGAGCCCCAGTAGGGACTCTTGTACATTTCAAAGGTGGAATGCCGTAGGTGCGCCTCTGCCTCCTCCCACGGAGCTGGAGGGAACCGGCTTTTAAGCTGGCTTCACCCACCCACAACGCTCTCTTTCCCCCCTACCCCCCTTTGCTGCCTCTTTTTGAGAGAGGCAGAAAGGGGGAGGGAGGAAGCGACTAGTTGCTAGTGTCTCGACTATCCGATAAGTCACTTACATCCCTATCTTAAAGTTTCTAGTACAATTGTGCACCCTAACATGTCATCCATTTATTGGAGAAAAATGGAAGAGAATATGAGAGAGAGATAGAGAGAGAGAGAGTATGTGTGTGTGTGGGGGGGGAGAGGGGGAGAGAGTGTGAGATGTTGTTTTGGCTCTTTATTAAACTCATATTGTCCTTTTAGAAAGATGGCAAGTCCACTTCATGCTTGACTATGCACTCTTTAATGTTTGCTTACTTAAATCTAAGTAAGTAAATTTAGTGTGTGCATAAGTGAGAGGATTTAGTGGAACTCAATTTTTTTTAATCATTTCAATGGATAACTATTTTGTAAGCCTTTTCTCCATTTTTTTTTCAATTTAAATTTTCACCATTAAAGGGAGTTATGGGTGCTCTGAAAATTTAGCAACAGATTTTATATTCAAGAATTGCTCCAAAAAGTTTTATAACTTGATATAAGTGGTCATCACATGTCAAAAATATACAAAGTAATTATCCTTAAATTCGAACTCCAAAAAGTTTTCCAGATGCATTTTTTCTTTGCCTTTCCATAGGTTTTGATCATCACAGATGGAAATATTTTATTCATCTGTTTTTGTGTGAACAGCGAAATCAAGTTACTAAAATTTAACAATGAAATCTAATCATTCCAAGACTAGCTAGCTAACACCCCCACCCCCACCCCCAACCCCTTTGGCTATTAAGTGTCTAACAGACTGGAAACTATGTGGTTAAGTCAAATCAGTATGCTTTCACAAAAAGGAAAAAAAATCTAATTTAAATTTGGTGGTTTGATATGTCCTTCAATTCATCTCTGAGGATGTGTTAAAAACAACCCTTTAAAAAGAGAGCCACGTTAAACTTTAAAACAAAACCGTAGATTTTTCATTTGCGGTAAGGATTTTATCATTTTCCATACCAAAGACACTGCAAAAGTTATCCAGAAGAAAACAATGTACAATCACAAAGTGTTTTATTACCTGTCTTCCCCTATCCATTCGATCATCAGGTCTGTGTGGGTAATTCATTGGTCCACCTAGGCCTTGGTACCGATTTTGCTGGAATGCCGCACCCTGGGATTGCAGCATGCGGTTCCAAGACAGAAGGGGGGCAGCCCCAGAATTTCTGTGGTAAAGCACATGTATATTACAGCATGTTATTAATTTTATATATAAACTTCATATTACAAACCCCAACCCTTTATGGACATGTTTAATACATGGGTTGATTTGCCTAGGCACAGATCTATTGTGTTAATTGCGTGGTCACATTACAATCTCCGGGAGCTACAAATGCTGGAGCCCCTCTGATCTGGCCCACACTAGGTAAGCAACAAGCCCTGCACAATTTTAACAATCGGACCATTTTGACACACTACTCCACTCTCAAAAATACTATGGCAAAAAAACCACATGCTCTTGAAAGAATGCAATTTTGATTTTGCAGTCAGGGATTTTTTGGACTCCCTATAGGGATTTTTGTTTATCCCGTATTTTAGAGACAGGTTTGCCGGTCTGTTTGCAGTGACTGCCAATGCAGATTTGAAACAAAACATCTCCGAGTTAGCTAAACGTAACACACTATCCAATGAGTAAATATGTGCAACACAGGAGAATGAAGCTTTATTTTCTAAATGTCCAGACTCTTTCTGGGAGTCCATTCTTTCTTGTTAATTGCAGGTTGCAAATGAATTCTTACTGCCGAGTATTTTGAATCTAGGGTAGGGGCCTTGGCTGCTTTTTCCCATCCATTATTCTGCTCAATATGTCAGAAGGTCTGATCGGGAAGAAACCTTTTCAAGTTCTATTGATGCAGTTTTCAATTGACCATGGTGACCTAGCAACATAAGCACTAATTGGCATGGACTGACTGACATTTGGTATACAGTTATATGGGAACACACATTCAACATCTATTTTAACCCAGTTTGTCATCCTAGATTACTAGCAGCAAGAAATGTTTTAATTGCCTTCAAGTACCTAGGCTAAACTTACAGATATAAAACTGGTACATCAAATGATTGTTTTATTACAAATATTCATAAAAATGATAAAGCCATATACGGCTTTGGATACGCTCTCTCCAGCGTTAGAGAATTCAAAATCCACATTTTCTGCACAGAACACACAGTGTGTTGAGGGGGAAGAGAATTAATCAGATATATTCAATAGAATTCATATACAAACCCAGTAAATTTAAATTTGTTTTGATTACCGTTCAACAGGTATACATTGATATTCTATTACGGTTTCTGAGCACAGGAGGAAAGAAACTAGCATAAAATATCAAAATGTTGGACAACTGGTATGTAGGGAAATCATTTGATCTTAGAATGGATTGTAAAGAAAATAACTACAGTATTACTTTCCTGGTCTTTGAAAAATCTGGGGCTGGATTCATTTGGTTAGATATGAAAGTCATCCCTGACCAAACTCTACCAAAGTCAACGAAGTGACACTGGGGCTGAATTTGACCCAGTCTATTCAAGCAAGCACTCAGGGTTTTAATAAGGTGATCAATTCTCCTTCTTGAAGTTTGTACAAGCATATTACACATAGCTGCCTATACAACAGTCGAAAGATGAGTGGTAGGCTTATGAAGGAAGAATTGGTGGGGGCGGGGAATGTTTTCATGTGCTGTAATAGGAAAGTCACTGATCCAAACGGAAAGTCTATATTAAGCGAGTGCAAGCTATTTCTGAGCACCCAAAACAAAAAACGGTAAATGAAAACGGCACTGTGATTACTTTGTCTGGCCAGATTTTAAGAACAGTTATGATGATGAAACCTAGGCAAGGAGAACCACTGTCCACAGAGATAAAAGAACAAGATTCCTAGTATAAAGCATGAATCTTTCTTGACAGACGCATAGTTTCCGCTTACAAGCAATATACACAAAGGAATTTACTGAAACAGAATTAAATGTTGCACAGAAGCAAAATCTTAATGAAAGCTGAATTACACTCCTTTTGCCTATTTTGATCTCAAGCACCAGCCTCTATATTCATAAAACATTATCTGAAGCATTTACTAGTCAGACCAATACTGTAATAATTTTAAATCCATGGCAGGTTAGATTAAGCACTCAAGATGTCCTACAACTAGTGCGGAGACATTCCTTTTGCTTAACTACATATTTGGTAATGTTTTTATTTTACATTTCAAGGAAATATCATTGTCACCCTAAGGCAAACCACTGGATTCATAATATGCCTCTGTATTTTGTCAGTTACCTCGTAGTGGTGACACGAGAACATTCCATCAAAACGCTATGAACGTTAAGTAGGATCAGCCAGATCTTTCATTATTATTTGGTTTCTGTAAGTTTGTCAATAATTTCCTTTATAAAATCACTTCACCACAAAAGTCTGTGTAGGCAACAGCTTCTGTAAGGTCTCTCAGGACCATTTTAAAAACAGATTCCATTTAAATCAGTATGTTTAAATTCTATACAAATGCCAAGAGACTGCGGTTAAAACGAATGTGTGTTTTCGTAACTCAAGTTGGTCTCACACAACAAGTTAAATTATTCAGACAGGAAGTACATACTACTAATATGAGTATTTAATTCCCCAAAAACCATCCCAAGCAGTGATTAAATAGTCAGTATGTTGCTTTTTGATAAGACAATATACAATCACAGCAACAACTATTCGAAGAGGATTTTGGCAATTCATTTGACAGTTAATGTTTACAGGGCAAAAAGTTACATACTATGTTTTGTATTAGACAGTGTAATTTTGCAAGTCTGCATATTAGGAATGTTTACTAAGTTGGACTGACAACATACTAGGAGTGCATCATAGATTTAAAAGCTTGTTAGACATTTCTATTGCTTCCAAGCTACTGTAAAAATAGAACAGGGCTATTTAAAAATAGAAGATTTTAGCTAAACCATTTTCAAAATGCTTTGCAAGTACCACAGTGTTAAAAGCAAAAAAACAAAAACCCCTACACACAAAAACAAACAAAATCCCTCCAAACAAAAACCCACAAACAAAAAGATTTCAACCTCCAGATTTCGATTCTGTCCATCATTCACTAGGTTAATGTACTTTATTTAGGTGATGAAACGGTATTGATGCAAGATTACAGTTGACATTTTAATCTGACAAATCAGGAAATTAAAAGATACAGTTCCCACCGGAAAAAATTCTGTGCTATTGTGCATATTTATTACTATAGGATCTAGTCTGTCTTAACTTGGCCTCTTAATATACAAGCAGCAATACAAAGTAATAGACACAAGGGCAATGCCCTTTGTGCTGTATTTGACTTAGGACAAAACATGATATATTACCCAGTATTGTATGATTGTGTAATGAAACCCTAATACATATGGTAACTGATAGTGAGGGTTGCTTTAGAAAGTATTCTGTGCTAAGAAAATGTTCATATGTTCCAAGCCTCAATTTTCCATGGAGATTTCATTCAAGCACAGACTAAACAACCCTAGCTTAGCTGAGAAGATTTTCAACACCCACAGTGAAAGGACTGTGTTCTCTTCCCTGAAACGTTAGGAAATGACAG
Source organism: Pelodiscus sinensis (assembly GCF_052426305.1). NCBI lineage: Eukaryota > Metazoa > Chordata > Testudines > Trionychidae > Pelodiscus > Pelodiscus sinensis. The sequence continues at coordinate 198,215,401 of NC_143054.1, read as the reverse complement.
TCAAACCCAGATTTCTTGAGCTTTCTAGGGTTATGATCAACAAAGCCCACAAATAACATCACATATATAAAGCTTCTAAAATATAATACAGGTTGGACCTCCCTGGTCTGACACCCTTGGGACCTGAATGAGGGAATCTGCTGGATCAGGGGAAGCTCCTGTCACTGGCCTCCCAGCCCGCTGCTCGTCCCTGTAGCTGGTTCCATTCCAGCCCACTGCCACTGGGCCCCAGCTCTGCTACTGCAGGGGTTGGGGGGCAAAGGTTCTGGCCCTGCTGCCATTGGCCAGCTGGGGCTCCCCTGGGATGGAGCTCCGCAGCCGGCAGCAGCCCTCGCTTCTGCCCCACCCAGCCATGCTCCCTGGGATGGGACTTGCTGGGTGCCGGAGGCGCAGCATGGGGCTCCCCAGCCGCTGGCAGCTTAGCTAGTGGGACTTCCTGCCACTGGATTCCTAGCTGGCTCACGCTCCCGAGTGCCAGGTCTGTCTGGTCCAGCAGCATCTGTAGTCCTGCTGGACCCCGGATGTTGCTGGACCAGAGAGTCCTGGATTTAGGAGCTTCAACGTGTAATGAAGTCCAGCCGCCAGCACTGGAAAAAGTGCCACCAAGCCTAGAGTACACAGCATTCTCTCGCACTGGGGCTGGAGCAATTGTTATAGTGGCAGTGCCGAGAGCCACTGAACGCAACTGTCAGCTCTGTATAGAATGGAAACCTCTTCAAGACAGGGGTGCAGAAGCCCCCCCAGCAGCTCTGGGTCCAGCACCTATGTGCTCACATGCTTAGTCAGCATTACATCAGGCCCAAAGTGGTTTATACTGACAGCAGAACTCCTCAGAACAGGGCGACCATTTGCTTACAAGTATGCAGGGGTGGCTCTGTTCGACAAACGTCCTGTGGTTTTAATTACCTACGCCCCCTGCATATACCCCTGGAGACCGTTATACCCCTGGCTTTCAAAACGTAAATGCCCCTGTATAGCCAACGAGGTCATTCTGACTATGAGACACAAGCATTTTACAGCCCTGTTTCCTCCCAGCAAGCTAAATCCAATCGCTTTAACCCAGCCTCCCAGAAATCTTTGTGTCTCCCTCGATGGCCCCTCACTGGCAGGGACGGGACCAGACTCACATCCCCTGCTGCCAGCTGGAGGTTCACCCTCCCAGTCCTGTCTACTTCAGAGGAAGAGCTTCTTCTCTTCCACTGGGCACTATGATGTCAATGCCTATTCACTTCTTTGGCAGCCTAGGCAGAGCAAGGAGAACACAAGAACGGCCAGACTGGGTCAGACCAAAGGTCCATCTCGCCCAATATCCTGTCTGCCGACAGTGGCCAGCACCAGGTGCCCCAGAGGGAGGGAACACAACAGGCAATCCTCACGTGATTCCTCCCGTCCAGAGAAACCCACCTCCAGAGAAACAGAGGCTAGGGACACCATTCCTACCCATCCTGGCTAAGAGCCTTTGATGGACTTAACCTCCAGGAATCAATCTAGGAGGAGGAGGAGGAACAAGTAGCAGGAACAGACAGTGGATAAGGAGCACAGACAGCAGCCTCACAATGCCACAAAAACTTGTTGGCAACTTCTCTCCTGCTTCTTAACTATGCACAGGTTGAAAACCACTGCTCAAGGGCATTAGAGCCAGCAAGGGAGCCCCAGGTCTATTACAATCAACTCCCCTCCCAATCCCAAATCCTTTAGAAACAAATATTCAGGCCACTGACTTTTGGATGCACACTCATTCAGTAAGGCAAAGATTTAATGTCAATGCTCTGTGCGTGTAAACATTTTAACTTTGTATTTTCCTTATCTAGTGTCGTTGGGAACATGGCAGGTGTATTTGTCCTCCCTGGAGTGCTGAGTTAGGCAAGCAGGTGGTTTTATAAACCAAAAAGATACAAGCACAAAACACCAGAAAAAATAATCTTGAGCTGTGAAAAGCCACCTTATTTTCATTTTAAAGCCAGAAGGATTTTCTGCAAACTTTCCAAAGAGATTCATTCCCCTCTTGGCTACGTCATGACATGAACAACTTCAGTGCCATAAAGAAACTGGAGAGAGGCCAAGAATGGAAGTTTAGGAATTAAAAGGCGATCTCCACATTGTAACCTCACTAGCACACTGCCTGCTGTCCACACAGCCTGCCCTCAAGAGGTAGCGTTAAGGAGCCAGTATTTCCACAATATACTATACTAGTGAGTATGTGCATCTTCCCAATATTAAAAGGAAAATACACTCTGTATCCTCATGCCAAGTCTTTCCCACTATCATCTACACTAAAATCAACACACACAACGGCATCGGTTGAAGAGGTGGAAGTGTAAAGTTGGAAATTCAGAAGGCCAAACAGATATTTTAGTTCAAATATTGTGAATCAACGAAACCTTACAGAATGACGTTCTAGACTAGAGTGAAGTTCCTCTTGTTTTAAAAAACAACTACAAGTTACCAAATCATATAGGATTCTTTCATGAAAAGAAACAGAAGAAAAACTATTTGTGAAGCTACTTTTAATAAAGATCAAGGATTACAGTCTGATACACTGCGGAACATAATGCTGAAAACGACACTTCATGTGGACTCTTGCCTTACAAACCTGGCAAATTAAAGAGACAGCGGGCCGATTTTGACAAATAAAAAGGCTAGCCATGGAAGGGGGGTGTGTTTGTTAAACAGCCCAACAACTTTTCCCCAGTCTGATTCTTTTTTGCATTTACAGCTGTAAGTAAACGGAGCATCTGTAAAAGCAAGTGTCCATTTCTAATCTGTACTCTAAAAACTGCACTACCTATTTTAATATCATTATTCATAGCTTTCAGATATTCCGGAGTTGTAAAGCCCATCCGACTTAAGGGCATACAACTTAGCAATGAAGGAACACATGTAAAACATCCCTTATTATCAAACCATGTCACATTCTTTCTATTCCATGGTACTTATTGGACTGCAGATTCTATAATCCTCCTCTGAGTCCCTTCTGCATTTAATTCAGTTCAGCCTTAAGTAGTTAAAGAAACTGTTTTCAGTGGCAACTAATAACTACTGACCTACAGTGACACTGCCCTACAATAGGCTTGTCAGGCCTCAAAAAGTAGTACCAAAGAAGCTGATTAGGACTTCAAGAGGTTTGTAGCAAGAATCAATGGCTCGTCTGTACTAATACTGTGGTTCCAGCACAGAAATGATAAAAGTGGAACACCATTAGTTATGCCTCATTAAGCTCCACAACCCTCCTAAAAAGAAATTTGTTTAGCCTGTACAAAAATCTAATGCAGTTTTAAGCTCTCTGTGTTGAATTTCATGGTATCTCAAAAGCTTCAATAAGATAAAGGCCAAAGATCCAAGAATGGTAACCAAAGCATCAACAGTAAAGTTAATTTTGAAGTTTCTGGTTTTTAATAGAACAGGTCTCCCCCCTCCCTTTTTTCTCTTTCTTTCTTAGCCAGAAACTCAAATCTTTGAAAAAGAGAAACAGTGCATCTCATACCCCACAATACACATACAGCAAGAATTTAATATCTTGTAAAGATGTGTTTTAAAAAACAAATCTATTGAAACAGAAAAGCAAAAGCCTCACTTTAAGATGAACAAGTAACACTGTGGACTCTGAGGACGCTAAGAACCTAAAAAAAATGTATCGAATGCAAGTAGCCATACCTGTCGTATCTTTGGGGCGGCTGCTGCAGCAGAGGTGTGGGCCCTCGCCACGATTCTTGGGGCCGTAGATCTGTATAATAAAACAAAAAAGTCTTAATGTGTAAAAATCGGTCCCATACACCACTTATTGTCAAGGCTCTGTTAAAACACTACGTGTTAAGAGTTTCAGAGAAGCAACAAAAACACCCCCAATTGGACTTGCTGCCAAATACTTTTGGGGAAAACTTTTACACTCTGGAGTAGCTGACCCTGGAAACTGGTGAAACAGCAAAATGTCTCCATTTGTAGCTTGTTAATATACGCCACAAACCTACATTGCAGGTAATCAAGAGGAAAAGTTACAGTTACTGGGACCAATACATTGGTTGATATTTTAAACTTGCATTTTCTGAAAATTTTACAACAACAAAAAAAATCAGGCAACTCCGACCACAATTTCTAAAAAGCTTCTTGCAGGTAATGTTTAGTGTTACCACCAAATACTGTGGATGTACGTATGATCTTTGTAATGGGGGAGGGGCGAGAAAGCAAACTGATAAAGAACGGCAATATTTTTATAAACATCAACCAATCATTTTCTTCTATTTATTAGGCTGAATTATTCACCCTACAGTCTGAAAGAGGATAGGGCGCAGACATGGTTTAAGAGTACTCTAGGTTCAACTTTGGTCACTGGAATATTAGGTTTTACTTTGTATCCTTTTGAATAATTATTACACAGGAGGGTTGCCTGGTGTCCGGTATTGACAGTTCAGTATTTTCACCTCCTGTCCAGTTTTTTTTTATATATATATAAAATCAGAAAATACCGGACACCTAAAATGTCCAGTATTTTCTGATTTTTTCTAGCCGGAGGCAAAAATCCCGGGTGCTTACCGGGTTCCGCAGGGGAGCTGTTTGGCCCAGAGCAGGGAGACAAGACGGCGGACAACCGCCGGCAGCCTGTTAGGGACAAAAGGCCCCAAAAGCATTTCTTAAAGGGGCCACGCTGGTTTTTTTTTTTTTTTCCCATTAAAAAATTTTTTTTGCTTAATAACTCTCAGGATCCTTTCTCCCGCCTCAGAATTTTTCCCCTGGTGGGTTTTTTTGGGGGAAGGATGTTCAGTATTTTTGGTTAAACCATCTGGCAACCCTATTACACGCTGAAAAAAATTGGTAAAAATCTGGCGTAGGATCCATGGCATTGCAGCAGTCAGAAACGGTAATGAAAGGGACCACCCACTTTTCAATTGTTTTCTTGTAGTCAAGCTCTAACTCTGTACAAAGATGTACCAGCAACAACTTTGCTTTAATAAGACATGCAATTAAATGGCTGCTGTTCTTCTAAATAAATTGACCAGTAAACAGGATGAAAGAAACATCTAATCAATAGCTCCCTGCTCAGCTCACAACACTTAAATTGTGTAGCAGCCAAAAGCTTCAGTTTCAGTGACATCTTTGATTATCTTCAATGGTGTTTAAGTGTGACCTAATTATAACAGATGGTTCCAGAAGTTGTCTAATGGATACACTGTGATAGGATAGTAATACCCTGTTAAATTGTCAATATTCAAGGACACCAAAGCTTAGCAATAATTTGAGAGAACTCGACATTTACTTTTTCAATTGAGCTTTCAAGAAAAACATGGCTAGAGGGAAATCTGAGCCTCTCTTCTAGAAACTCAGACTGGATTGCTTATGCGTTTTAATGGTCTGACCTGAACAGAAACCTTTCATGGCAGCACTTGAGAGAACTGTGTATAGTGCGGGCAGGTCCTACGGAAGATAACAGCTGCTGGCGGAAATAAATTCTGATCTCCAACAGTTCTGGTATTCCTGCCTTGGGCCTCTTTGATCAGGATGAACCGTGCTCACAGAGGCAAGATTACAAAGTTACTTGTAGTGTGAACAAAATATCCATTAGAGGCTAGATTAGGATTCCCCAAACTCATTTCCCTTGTAACTAATTGCTAATTTGAAGATAAAGCATTTTATATTATTTTGTTTAATGGCAGCCAGATTGGCAGGGAAATCTATAGGATCAAGTTAGGAAAAGGAAAAAAAAAAAACCACGAGACCAATCAAAGTTTAAATGGTAACGACAATTTGAGAGGATAAGGTACTTTAAGAGACATAGATTCATTATTCAAATTAGGACAGTACTAAAGGGCATGAGCATGTATTGTAGGGGAAGGTACTGACAATAGGGGGCCATTTCAATTTTCCATGGTCCATAGTTTCAAGTCTATCATTTTAAGCAAGCTTCATTTGAAAAGAGAAAATGAAAGATCTGCATTTCACGATTAAATATTTAACCCTCCAGGTATGTCCATAATTCTCTTAATTAAGTTGTCTACCTGGTCCTGGTAAATGACACCACCTTCTATTTGTAGCTTTCAAGAAAACTGTTCCCATTTCTGCTGAGCGTGGACTCTATCATGGTGATCCAGCCAAAGAAGACCTCCAGGCTTAATTCCTTAGGCCATGTCTTCACTGGGCAGGAACATCCAATTAAAATATGCAACTCCAGCTGGAGTCAACATACTTTAATTCAAGTTTCCAGGTGATCTCCACAGCAGGAGGTCAATGGGGAGAAAACCTTCCGTCAGTTTCCCTTTCTACTTGGAAGGAGCAGGAATGTGCTCACTGAATTTGATCTAGCAGGTCTTTGCTAGACCTTCTAAATCAAACTCCGGAAAAATGATGTGGCAGTGTCGATCTTCCGCCTAGTGAATACATGGCCTTATTTCTCTGCACCTAAGTAACAAGGTCACCAGGTTCCTAAACTGACAGCTCTATCAAAAAGAGGCAGCAAGGACGGAGAAGAGGAGGGGGTGCATCAAAGCATCAGCACCGCATGGAGCCTGGGGCAGCCGCTTTGAAATGCCACATGCAGCCCGGGGCCAGCTGGGGACTTCTCCAGCTGACCCTGGGCTTCATGCGGCACTGCTGTTTTGAAATGCCGTGGAAAGCATGGGGCCAGCAGGAGATTGCTTGAGTCCCCCACTAGCCCTGTGCTCCCCATGGCGCTTTCACCTTTGAAGTGTAGCGACAGCCCTACACTTTAAAGGCAGAAGCGCCCTTATCGACTAATCAAATAGTCAATGCAAATTGCATCGACTATTTGATTAGCCAATTAATCTATATTTAACATCCCTAATGCAGATGAAAGAAGTGGCTCTTGTTCCTTGCCGTTCAGAGCTACACATTGAATCCAACATTCACTTATAAACACCTCAGTGTCTTCTGCTCCTCAGCAAGGTTCAAGGAAAACCCTCTCCCGAGAGGAGGTGAGTCCCTACCATCTTTCATATGGATCCCTGAATCATGAGTGCCTAGCGTCTGGGTGTTGCGAGCTCTGTAACTGTTCACTTCCTCTGAAAAGATCAGACTCAACCCTGTTCAGGAAGTAGTTCTGATCACATCTCCTTGTGCAGCACGTAGGGACACAGAGATTAAGTGTTCACATGCAGGAATAACTTAATAGTGAAGCAGAGTTTAAAACAAACTTATTACCATTCGTTTGCATGGTTCTGATAGAAGATCACTTTAAGAAGGAGAAAAAAGCCTGAAAGTGAATTGCACTTCAAAAAGGTACAAGCAGGAGAGGAAAAAAAAAGACAGTTAATATTTTCTTTGGTCTTAAATTAGGCATTTCCTAGAGCTATAAGGCCATATAAACGGCCTTCTCCAGCAGCTCCTCAAGTGACAATTTATCTAATCAGTGTAGCAATCAAAGACAAGATTTCATGTTTACTGATTGCACTAATCAAAATCACTTTTCAAATGCAGCTAATTGACAAGTTTACTGACTGAGATGAAAGTCACAAATCACATACTCTGGATTGCAGAAACCAAATACGCCATTCGCACTGCACTACCAAGCCGCACTTGACTCCCCCAAGTTATCAGCACACAGACAATTATTCATCAACGGAAAATTGGCACATCCAAGTCAAATCAGAGAACAACGGGAAGAAAAACCCCCGGCAGGCTCTTCAAAAAGAGGAGGTGGTTTGATTGACCATATTGCCCTTCTAGAGTCCTATTTCAGCTCATCACATATAAAAGACAAAATCCTAAAATAAAATTCTACTTCTTTCAGTCTCACTGCTTTACCTGTATTCTTGCTGCTTTCTCCACTACACAAAAATTGAGGGTGTGTTTTCCAGGAGCATTTTTAGTCACATTAGTATTCCCGCCCACCCAGAGCGATCTTCTGGGTTCATTTGTGGTTGTTTTATAGTTCTACATAGAGGAGCTGCTTACATCTGATTTTAATATCATTTACAATGTGAGTCTCATTTAGAAAATCTTTTCCATTTGGCAGCATAGGACTTCCTAGCTGAAGACTTCTGACTTTCCAACATCATTTCCAAGAACTCCTGGCAGAAGAAGAGCCTTTGGATTTCAATGAGGCATTTGTCTTTGAGTTGAAAGACAGAGGTACAAGAAAGCTACTAGAATTAGATCTAGAAGCCCATCTACCAAAAGCCATGTTTAGCCAGTCAGTAGGGTTAAAGTTCAATCCTTTTTAACTGCCTTAGGAACCATTTGTATTGGAGGAAATACATATGGAATGACGAGGGGCCTTACCAGTTCACAGTCCATTTTGGTCTATTTCATGGACATACTATTTTAAAAATAATACAATTCATTATTTCAGCAATTCAAATCTGAAATTTCACAGTGTTGGAATTATAGGACCCTGACCCCAAAAGAAGTTGTGGGGAGGATCACAAGGTTAGTGTGTGTGTGTTGGGGGGGGGTGTGATGGCTTGGGTACTTTGCTACCGGGGCGTTGCCTTCAGAGCTAGGTGCATGGCCAACAGCTGTTGCTCTCGGGTCACCCAGCTCTGAAGGAAGTGCAGAAATAAGGGTGGCAATACCATAATCCTCCTAAAAATAACCTTATAACACCCCTGCAACTCCCTTTTGGGTCATGACTCCAAAACTGGGAAACGCCAGTCTCTTCCGTAAAATCTGTCTAGGACGGGGTAAAAGCACACAAAAGACCAGATTTTGCACGGGAGACCAGATTTCACAGCCCGTGATGTCTTTTTCATGGACATGAACTCAGGTAGGGCTCTAGGTATGTCTGCTGCAGTTCTGTAAGAAGGCCAGTGTCTACTGAAGGAAGATAATTGCTCTCAGCTTGAACATGTGTACGACCAGAGCACCACAGAAGCTCATAAAACTCTGGGTCACCAGCAAGCCCAGATGTGAGCCCCACTTTCAGAGGCATACATCACTAAGACGATAGGAAAGAAGTGATCTGAAGAGAGATTTCTTCTGAAAACATAAGGTTTGGGTCTGTATGGTATCTTGAGATACCATTACTGGAATGCAGAGATCATTCTCTACCTGGCAAATGGCAGCGAAGATACATTATACCATTAATTCCAGCAGCTTCGGGAATAACAGAACTGGGTATTGACTGGACACCATCAAATATTTCCTGAGATCCCCTTTGTGAGGAAGGATCAACTCTTGCTATTGTTGACATGGAGCTGAAAATGGATTTCTCTTGGCTTATCCTTACTCCCATAAGCCTTTGGCAAACCCAACTGTACGCCTTACTGCATCTGCTCCCTCAATCAATCACTGAAGTATTTAAAGAGATGGATACTAAGTCTCAAGTGAACTGCCACCAAATGTAGGACAGTTAGTAAATATCTTGAATGTAGCAGACATGCCAAAGTAGACTTCCAAAGCTTGAGCTAAAGGTACCTCTTCGAAGGCCTCAGTGTCATCAACAGAAGACAAGAGCATAGGCAACATAGAAGCTTCCTTACTCTTCATCAGTTTCTGAGTCGTCTGTCCCTCCTCTTCCTCCAATTCAGTTATCGCCTTACATTGGGAGAGTATCAAGAGCTGGCTACCTCTCAACTCTGTTTAGGATACTTAGGGAATGGTGAGCCCAGTGACGACATTTTTACCCTACTCTCTTTGTGAAAGATGCTTTTAAGAGGATTGAAGATGGTTACTGATGCTACATGCTAAAAGAAAGCTGAACTCTCATAAAACTACTGATTTGACATCCCTTTTTCTCTTTGTAGGTGGGAAAGTCCAGGGACACAAGAACCAATCTTCAAGCAAGAGAAGAGTAAGGAAACTGGTACTAGACTGGTAATAAAAGAAAAATCTATCCTAAGGACAGGTCTACACTATGGGCTAAAGTCAATCTAAGGTATGCAACTCTAGCTATGTAAGTGACATAGCTAAAGTCAACATACCTTCACAGTTGACTACCTCCAGTGTCTACGCAGCACTGGATTGATGGGAGAAACTTGCCTGTCGACTAATCTTATGTGCCTTGTTCCGGTGGAGTATCAGAGTTGATGGGAGCATGTTTGACGGTCAATTTAGCAGGTCTTAGCTAGACCCACTAAATCGCCCTTTGGTGGACTGATCACTGCAGTGTCAATCAATCTGGTAGTGGAAAAAGCCTGTAAGAATGGACTGGATTTTAGATCTGCGGGGCCCATACCTAAAGAAAGGGAGATGTCAACAGCACCAAAAAAGCTGAGCTATTATTCTTAGAACTGGATGCTCAAATGAGAATATGAAATGCTTCTGCCTTGGCAAGTGCTGGATCTGAGAACCAACCAAATCCAAGGACCCGCTGAAGGAATGATCTTCTCTCTTAATAACTCTCCCAATTTGTAGAATGGGGTTCCTTTTGGGGAAACCTCAAGATTGATTACTCCCGAGGTAAACTAATGCACTGGAATGCCACACTGAGCAGTGGATTCAAGCCTCCTCAATTTGAAGGAGTGATGGCACTAGGACATATTTATATATCTAGAGTGTCTTCTATACAACACGATGCACTCAGCAAGCTACATAAGTACCTAAATGAACAGATCAGCTCCATGTACCTAAGGCTCAGAGGACTGCTTTGAGAGTTCTTCCTCAAAGTGCCACGGCACAGACTTTAAAAGATGCAGAAAGAAGTACCAGACACTTGTGGTACTCCAAATGAGTTATTCAATCCCAACATTTGTTACCTTTTCTCAATTCAGATGAACACAAATATTTGACAACTAAATGACCAAGGCAACAGACAGTTATGCCTTCCATTTTGATTGTCACACCGTTCTCTTCACACAGTTACATATTCTTTTCTATTTCTGATTCCTATAATTTTTTTTTTTAAATCCTAGCTAGGGATGTTTACCAGAAGCTTGGAATGGACAACAGGAGACAGATCACTTGATGATTACCTGTTACTTGACGATTACTTGTCTGAAGCACCTGGCATCGGCCACTGTTGCAAGACAGGATACTGGGCTAGATAGACCATTGGTCTGACCCAGATATAGCCATTCTTATTCTTAGTAGCACTGGTTGGAGCAATTGGGAAAGTCCCCTGTGCAATCTAATACCTCCGATTTAAAGGTTTGATCCTGCAGTCCTTAAATAAATCTAATTTACTTTGGGACTGGATGATAAGTTTATTTAGAATTGCTACCATGATTTTCTCTCTGCTGTTCACTTCCACTTGCATTTCCTCTGACTTCTGTTATTCCTGAAATATACGCAAGTTTGAGACCCTCCAATTCTGTAATTAATTTTCTCTCTCTCTTATGCATGTGCGTACGCTGGATAAAAGTACTGCAAATTTATAAAATCATTTTCCCATTAGCTTTTTCCCCTCTCTAGTCTCAGCTCTTCAAATTTAGCTTGGTCACTCATCTTTCTTCCAAAATGGGTATTCCCCAGAATTCAGTAGGGGAAAAAAAAAAAAATCATGTTACCACCTTTACAAGAACTTCACCTAACTCTCCTACAGTCCTCACCATGTATCTGCTACCGTTATTCCCCACTGTAAACAGAATGGGCATGCAACAGTCGCTGATCATGGGAGAAAAACGTTCTGCTTTCCTAAGAGTTTCAATATATGCACGATTAACCATTTCAGGGTAAAAAGCCTCTTGTAATCTGAAGCAGGGTAACGGGGTCTGACGGGGTCTGAACACAGATAAAAACGACTACTTCTCATAAGATGGTCTTACACCCCAGGCTCAGTCTTGTCTCTCACTGTTCTGCGGTTTTCTCCAGAACACAAAATCCCCACCTGACATATTTTCTGCTCGTGCTTCAGAGACCAGCAATTTGGCAAATCCTGCATTTTTACTCTGGTCCACGAGACGTTATCCTCTCAAGCCGAAACTCACTACATGTTCTTAAAGCCCACCAATTTGCACCCCCTTCCCCGACTCTTGTTTCTAACATCTGGATGTGCGCTGACAGTCAAAAACAGAATCCTGCTGGATGAACAACAAATGCACAGTTCCACCGAAAAGATCTTAGAACGTTTTACTATCACCATCGAGAATAGCATCAAAGCTGTGCAACAAAGAGAGAAACACCAGATCAATCATCTGGAAGTGAAACCCCTCCGTGACCTAGGCCTTTAAAACAGATGAATACTGAGCAGTTGTGGCACATCAAACATACTGGCATGTCAGGTTAACGAAGGAGGTTTTAGGAGGAGACTAACCTCATTTCAAACCATGACTATTTAATATTTCACTAGGTTTAAGGTGAGAGCCAGTGAAACGCATCTAGTATGCCACTGCGTAGACATTTTTTTCTAATCATACAGCGACTCACCAATGATTGAAGTAAAAAGAATTTTTAAAGATTTTTCTTCTTGAAGTTTTCCAATTCTTTCCAGGATTGCAAGTGTTCATAGTCCCTTTACTAGGACTTTTTACTATAATTTCCCTGCGCCTCCATTTTCCGGTTCTCCGTGTTAATTGAGCTACTGGTACGCACACACTGGAATACAGAAAATTGAGGCTTTAGCCCCGGTCCCCACTGCCTGGGGCTGATCCTAGCTTTGCAGGGGTCACTGTGGTGTGGGAACCTGGACAACTACAATAAAAAGGTTGAGAAACACTGTTGTAGACGGTGCCTATAGTGTTAAAGAGCGTGAAAAGTGATCAATAATGGTAAAACGTGTTAAAACGTACACTGGTTTCCTTGTTAATCAATGAATAAAACATTATTTGCTCAAACTAAGCATTTGTATCGTGTGTTACATAGATAAGAAGGGGAGGGGGGTAATATTTTAATGCTTTTCCCAGATAGATCAGCTACTGTAAAAGCAAATCTGCATCTTAAAATAATGGAGAAAAAACTCTTGGCCCATTCTCCTGACTAGCTGAATTTTTTATTATCTAAGCTGGCCCTGGTTCCAATTAGATGGGAAAACAGAGTTCCAGTGGGTATTTGGTATTATAGTGATAGAAATGTAGCCGTGTTAGTCTGGTGTAGCTGAAACAAAATACAGGACTATGTAGCACTTTAAAGACTAACAAAATGGTTTATTAGATGAGCTTTCGTGGGCCAGACTCACTTCCTCAGATCAAATATTTTGATCTGAGGAAGTGGGTCTGGCCCACGAAAGCTCATCATCTAATAAACCATCTTGTTAGTCTTTAAAGTGCTACATAGTCCTGTATTTTGTTTCAGCTGTATTTGGTGTTATTCTGAACAGGGTTTTCCAAACTAGATTGTTCAGTCACCATCAGTATAACTCTTCCGTTAAATATCGTTGATGCAAACACATCAGAGGGGGCATTGAATGACCACCTCACAAAGTTCTGATGCTTATGTAGTGCTAAAGAAGAGCACAAAGGAAAACCAGGTTTTTTCCCCTTCTCCTTTGAGGGACAGGAGATGGTTAAGGTTCTTAATGCTTTTGTGCAGGACAGAACAGTTTAAATATTGAGATTTGCAATGTTTCAACCAAGTTTACAACAAAACAAGTAGTTCAAACCATTCCTTTTTCACTTATGTTAGAAGTGAAAAGGACTCAAAATTAAAAGCCCCTTGAGTAATGAAGGTATTGCATAAGGATGTTAAGGACTAGTCTATTCCCCCCTCCCTTGCTGCCTCTATTTGACAGAGGCAGCAAAGGGGGGGAAGGGGAAGAGGAGGTACTTCAAAGCGGCAGTGCTGCACAAAGCCCATACCCGGACTCCATGAGGTGCTACCGCTTTGAAATGCCGCCACAGTGTTTCAAATGGGGCAGCTCTGCACAGCTGTTCCTGGGCTCAGCTGTTCAGCGCCGCCCCTCTGAAACACTGTCTTGGAAATTCAAAGCAGCGCTGCACGGAGCTGACGCTGGGCTCCATGCGGCACTGTCCCTTTGAAACGCTGCTGCAGGTTCCAGTGCAGCGCACAGAGCCTGGGGTCAGCTGGGGAGTCCCCAGCTGATCTCAGGTTCTGAGGAAATGACACAGAGCCTGGGGTCAGATGAGGAATGACCCGGGCTCCGGGTGGCATTTCAAAGCAGCAGCACAGCACAGCACAGAGCCCAGGGCCAGCGGAGACTTTAAGTCCCCCACTGACGCCAGGCTCCATGAGGGCGCTTCCACTTTGAAATGCACAAGAGCCCCTGTTGAGGACTCCTGTATATTTCAAAGCTGGCACCTGCATCAGCAGGACTTCCCTCTGGCCCCGGGCTGCACTAGGAGTTCCACATTCCTCCTTTGAAATGTATAAGAGCCCCAGCAGCGGAACGGAGAAGTGCCTATCGACTCGTTGAGTAGTCGATGGAACTTCCATAGACTACTCAACTAGTAAATGACTCAATATTTAACATCCTTAGTCTTGCATAACAGGCAGAGCTTTGAACAGGAACAAAGTTTCAAATTCCCACAATACAAACAAAAACCTCTTTCTGCCTCCTACAGAGGAAATGTTTCAACACACAAAACATAGGTAACCATTTAAGGAGGTTAAACAAGTGAAATCTGTTTAAAATTCGAGTCCTTGGCAAAGAAAAAGCAAGCTACTAGTTTTTTTTAAGGCTGTATATCGGAGTGGGGAACCTAAAGCCCCATGTGGCCACTTGGCTCGCATAGATCTGGCCCCCTGAGGCTCAGGGCTCTCCCTCCCAGCACTAGGGAGTCTGTACTGGTGTGCCAGACCTATGCCCACCCTGTTCCTGGGCTAGTGCCAGCTCCTTGCTGGGTGGGGAGGGGTGCCCTGAGCCTCACAGGCTGGAGTCAGGCAAGCCAGGCTGGAGCCAACCCTGAGACTCTGCCTGGCAGGGGAAGCAGCTCCAGGCGCTGCCATTCCTCCTCCCCTCAGCTGCCACAGCAAAGTGCTGCCTGGAGGCTTTCCTTCCACCACTCTGATTGGCTGTAATGGCAGCCAATAGAAGCAGCAGGAGCCAAGGAGCCATATGTCCCCTGGGGAGCTGTCCCAGGGAAGCACTCCCCATCACCTAGACCTCCCACTCCGCTTTTGCATCCCCCTCAGGCCCAGACCTCCCAGTCAGTGTTTTTTTGGCTTCTCACTTTTGTGCGGCCCCTGGCTGATTTTGCTGTGGGTGAGCTGCCCCAACCCAAAAAGGTTCCCTACCCCTACTGAATATGATGGTCATTGCCTTGAGACACATCTTACGTGGTTGGTTTTTTTGGGTTTTTTTTGGTATTGAAACCATGCCTTACGGTGATTGAGATCCCTGGATCTATCTATTTACATAGACAAAGAAAAGCTTAAGCAGTGACTGGACCAGAGTTTGTAAGTGCCTGTGTGGGGAACAAATATTTAGTAATTGTCTCTTCAATCTAGCAGAAAAAGGTACAAAAAGATGCGTCAGTTTCCTACCATTGTTGACAAATTCAGATCAGAAATAAGGCAGGAATGTTTAGCATTAAGGTAAATAACCACTGGACCAACTGACAAAATATTGTGGCGGATTCTCAGTCACTGGCAATTTTAAAAATTAAGTCTGGACGTTTTTCTAAGAAATAAATTGTTTTGGAGCAGTTCTATGTTTTCTTGAAGAAAGACTATATGATTACAGTGGTCCCTTTTGGTCCTGGAATCTATGGGAACTCTACATGCACAAATTCACCTACCCACCCCAATACTGGAGTACAGTATTAATATTGCAGAGTTTGGCCAGTGGCATATTGACACAAGCATCTGTGCTACTATCTGCAATCCCTCCTAGTTAAATTTCTTGGAGGGACAATTTCAGGTAATGCTGATGCTAGGGATGTGAATGGGTAACAGGTTAAATGATTACCCGATATCCGGGAACAGCTGTACCTGCCACCCAGGCAGGGCTGGAGTGCCGCCGCCCCCGCCCCCCCCCCCCATTACTCCCTTCCTTTAATTGGTTAGCCAGTTAGACACTGCATTTATCATTCAACCAATTAAACAGGATTTTGCATCCCTAGTGGACACTAGATTTTAGTATTGCTGCGTTTCTACATTCTGACAAAGCATGTTCATTCATTGGCTGAGAAAAGATTCTTTTCTTTTAAATTCATTGGTTACTTTTCTGTTTCACACCGGCAGGCAACGAGTTCTCTATTTTGTTTTCTGCCAATATAATAGAAACATAGTAAAGTGAATTTTAAAAAACGTTTTCCTCATCAGTGATTTAACAGGCTGATTCCTAATGGAAGAATATTACCAAGCTAACATCCAAGAGCATCACCTGTAATACTGGGAGTGGGCAGGGATAGAGGAGGAGAGAAAATGACAAGTAACTGCAAAAAAGCACCTGTCCGCACTATAGTCACAGATTGGGCACAGGCCTGTGCTATAATAAACAGTAACAGCAATAGTCACTTTTTTAATAAAATGGTTCCCTTCTCCAATGCAGGGCGGTGGGAAATCTCTCTCTGAATCCACTAAGAAGCAGAAACATAGAATCAGAGAATAATAAAACTAGATGGGGCCTTAAGAGGTCATCAGGTGTGGTCCCCTATTTTCACGGCAGGACCAAGCACTATCTAGATCAGTGGTTCTTAACCTTATTGCAGCCTGCACCCCTTTGGTTCTCAAAATATGTTCTCGCACCCCTTATTAAAAATTGTTGAAGTAGGTCAGTTTTAAACCTAAGATATATCATAAAAATCTGGCATGTCTCACACCCCCCAGGGGGTGCGTGCTCCCCAGGTTAAGAACCACTAATCTAGATCATCCCTGATAGATGTCTATCCCACCTGCTCTTAAATGTCTACAATGATGGAGACGCCACAACGTCCCCAGGCAATTTATTCCAGTGCTTAACCACCCTGACAGGAAGTTTTTCCTAATGTCCAAACTAAACCTCCCTCGCTGCAATTTAAGCCCATTGTACATAGTTCATTTTACACTAGTCTTGTAATGCCTAACCATTATAGGAAAGATAGGCTGCTGACTCTTGATAGGTTATCAGGAAAAAGAATCCATGAGCATGCTCTTCAATCAAACAGAGCTATCACTTTATCATAACGAATGCCATGCAGCTGGTGCAAAATAAAAGTCAGACTGTTCAATTTTAAAACGAGTTACATTTGATAATGCAGAAGAAAAAGCCTTACTTGACAACAATTTAGGAATCTGTGGCTGCCCACCTAACAGCGGTCTGTACGGATTTCCCTGATAAGCCCCTTGCGGTGCTGCATTACTGTAGATTCCACTTCCCGATTGTCCTCTTTCCCTTGACATTGCATGGCTGTAATGTAAAAAACGGAAAGTAGCATGAAAGTACAGTTATTTTCTCAGTGTCCTCCTACTAGAGTAGCGGCTCCCAAGTCAATCAAATACCACATTTTCTCCAGTATACTGATGGAGGTGCTCATAAACAGCACAGTAATTCACCATCTCGGAGGATCACACGTACATCATTTTATGAACTAGTTGGTTACCGTGAAAAATGTTTTATACCGCAGCTTACCAAAGAGAAGTAGGGTTGTTTTGGAGGGAACGGGTGCAGTTTGCACAAACAGTGTAGAAGTTTAGGTAACTATCATTATACATACGCTATAGAAAAATGAAAATGCGGATACATTTAAGAGCTGTTAAATTATTTCTGTGCAGAAGTTGGTTTGTTCTGGAATTCCCTTGTTATTTTTAATTAAATGTTTTAGTAGATATCATGTGAATATGGCTCATTTTGTGACCGCAAAGCATGGCAAGGTCGCAGGTGATTCATGTGCACTTGCTGGGAAGCAACCACATCCCAAGATGAGAATGGGAAGAAGAGTGTTGCTTGCAACTTGTCATTCCTCACAGTCCTTCCAGGCCACGATTCAATGGCGAGAGGCTCTCACTTTCCCAGCTTTCTACAAGCTCTGTCTCTCTCCTTTTCCCGAGCTTCTAAGAAACATGGTATCATAGAACTAGAAAGAACCATGAGAAGTCATCAAGTCCAGTCCCCCACACTCATGGCAGGACCAAGCACAGTCTTAACCATCTTTGACAGGTGTCTAACCTGGTCTTAGAAATAACCAATGATGGAGATTCCACAACCTCCCCAGGCAAATTTATATCACTGCTTAACCATGACAATGTCCAACCTTGCTGTAATTTAGGCCCATGGCTTCTTAGTCTCCTTCACCTCTGATGATAGGAAAAATTTTCTCCCTCATAACATACCCTTTTAGGTATTTGAGAGCTGTTACCATGTCCCTGCTCGGTCTTCTCTTTTCCAGTCTAAACAAACTCAATTCTTTCAAATCTTCCCTTACCGGTCATGTTCTCTAGACCTTTAATCATTTTTGTCAATCTTTTTCCAATTTGTCCACATCTTCCCTAAAACATGGCACCCAGAACTGAACACAATACTCCAGAGCTGAGGCCTAATCAGCATGGAGTAGAGCAGAAAAATGACTTCATATTTCTTGCTTACAACACTCCAGCTAATACATCCCAGAATGTTTGCTTCTTTTGCAACTGTGTCACACTGTTGACTCATATTTAACTTGTGGTTCACACTGACCCCGAGTGCTTCTTCCTAAGTAGACTTTTCCCATTTTGTATGTGAGCAACTGATTATTCCTTCGTAAGGGAAGTAGTTTGCATTTGTTCTTACTGACTTTCATTCTATTTACCTCAGACCATTTCTCCAGTTTGTCCAGATCATTTTGAATTCTAATCCTATTCTCAAAAAAAAAAACCCTGCAACCTTGCCCAACTTGGTATCATCTGCCAACTTTATAAGAGTACTCTCTATGCCATTATCTAAATTATTGATGAAAATACTGAACAGGAGTAATCCTTGGGGAACCTCATTTGTTATGCCCTTGCAGCATGACTCTGAACCATTCTCTCTAGGAATGGCTATCCAACCAGTTATGCACCCACCTTACAGTAGCTCCATCTATGTTGTATTCCTCTCATCTATCTCTGGTGCCTCTGCCTCTTTGAAAAACGCTGATCCAACTGTTGTGACAGACCTAAGCTAGCAGCCTGCCACATTCTGGTGGAAGGCAGGTATAAAGGGCACTGGATAAGTGGTTTTCTCTTTCCTGATTAAACTACTAGAGCCTGCTGCAATAAAATGAAGGCAGGAAAACACCTGGGGGCTAATTAACTAGATTGCTCCCTCAGGCAAGTCACACACGCCTACAGCCAATTGCAACCAGTGGAGTTGCTTTAAAAGCCCCCACCTCCCAAGGTAAGAAGAGGGAGGAACAAGAAGCAGCAGTGTGTGAGCTGAGAGCTGTTTAGCAGGTACCAGAGGGAGACCTACTCTTAAATATCTCCAGTGATGAAGATTCCACAACCCCCCTAGGCAATTTGTTCCAATGTTTAAACACCCTGATAGTTAAAGTTTTTCTTGATGTCCAACCTAAACCTCCCTTGCTGCAGTTTAAGCTCATTGTGTCTTGTCCTATCTTCAGACACCAAGGAGAACAAATTTCTCCCCTCCTCCCTGTAACACCCTTTTAGATACTTGAAAGCTGCTATCGTGTCCCTTCCCTGTCTTCTATTTTCTAAACTAAACAAGCCCAATTCCTTTAGCCTTCCCTCATAGGTCATGTTTTCTAGACCTTTAATCATTTTTGTTGCTCTTCTCCGGACCTTCTCCAATTTTTCCACATCTTTCTTGAAATGTGGTGCCCAGAACTGGACACAATACTCCAATTGAGGCCTAATCAGCACAGAGTAGAGAAGAAGAATGACTTCTTGTCTTGTTCACAACGCTCCTGTTAATGCATCCCAGAATCATGTTTGCTTTTTCTGCAACAGTGTCACATGGATTATTATGGCAAGCCATGTGAACTTTGAACAAAGGCAATTTAAGAAAACAAATACATGGATGAAATCCCAGTTAGAATAACACAATCTTAACTATTACTTGAGTAATATTCGCCTTGTAATCTCCACTACTTCAAAGGAGTAGTGGAAAAGGAAAAGTTGAAGAAACACAGCAGGAAGGCCAATTAGAAATACTTTACAGAAAAATATCAAACAGAAGAATGTAAGCCTACTATAAACTTCAAGAATTTAAGAACATTGAGAAAATGTAATTTTCATCAGTACTGATTTTCAAAATGTAATTGTTGAAGTGTCCTACATATAAATACCAACTTTATTATTAATAAAAGGCATCTCATCAAAGCAATTAAGGTCTGCTACTTCCACTATGTTTCTCACTGCTACTCACCCTAAAGTTCTGAATGCTGACTGGTCCAAATGAACTGGCCTTCTGTCTCGATTAAAACCAAGCTGGGGCCTCCAAGGCCTCCCATTATTGTTGGTTTTTTCCCAGTCACCTGGTTTCAGAACTGTTGCAGGTTTTCTGAATATTAAAAAGAAGAGACAACAGTAGTTTGTTTCTATACTCATCAGTGGTGTTCCCTGTCTGCCGAGTGCTTGGGTAGGCACTCAGGAGAGATTCAGGTGCCAGCCAGCTGATTAGCAAAGCACCCACAGCCACTCACAGCCAGCAGCATGTGTTTCTATTGGTGGTGCACATCTGCACATGCCTTGGTGTACATAAAAATTTGTTCCACACATGGGTGGAAAAAATTAGAGGGAACATTGCTTATTACTATAAAAATGAAGGGAAAAGATGACAATTACTTACTTTGCTCCAGGTAACATTACAGCTTTGAAAACAAAGTCGTCTTGAAATTGTGGATCTTTGAAATTGATACTAAGAGAAAAAAGTATTTGAGATAATTATGCTGGGTATACACTGGGCCTGATAAGCAAGACCAAACTAGCGTAATGAAATAGCAGTTTACTATATTAGTTACAAAAGTGATGCAGTGTACTTAAACTGAATTATTTTTTTCTAATAGCCAAGTTATTAGTTTGCTGTTTATCCATCAATTCCAAAACTTCCAGCAAAAAAAGCAAGCAAGGGAATGTGGAATACACATCGACCGCTCCAGTAAGCCTCATTTCACGACCGCAGCGCGTCCAGACTGCCCCGCTGAGCCGCCAAACAGCTGATCGGCACAGCGCGGCGGCCATTTTGATGTAAATGAAGCAGCGATTATTTAAATCGCCGCTTCATTTTCCTATGTCTAGTAAACTCATCTACATGGCTCCGTCGACGGAGCCATGTAGTCTAGATGTACCCTAAGTGTGCTAGGCACAGCTCTGGCAAACCTGAGCATGGGGCATTCCAGGGTGGCCTTAACCAGGAACGGTCTGGTGCCAACTGATGCAAGTCACTCGGAAGAACTGTTGCATGCCCAGTGACCAAAGCCGAGGTTCCCAGCTCTTCTAGCTCTTGGCGACTTCCAGAGTATCTGCTGAGAAGCTTAGTGCCACCAGGCATCAGAGGCAATCTATGTGTGCGTCCATGCTACGCCCAATCTTGAATACTGTGCACAGATGTGGTCACATCTCAAAAAAGATCTCTTGGCATTGGAAAAGGTTCAGAAAAGAGCAACAAAAATGATGAGGGGTTTGGAACTGGGCCATATGAAGAGAGATTAAAAAGACTGGGACTTTTCACCTTAGAAAAGAGGAGACTAAGGAAGGATAGAATAGAGATCTATCAAGTCAAGACGGATGTGGAGAAAATGAATAAGGAAAAAAGTTATTTACTTGTTCCCACAGCATAAGCACTGGGGGGTCACCAAATGTAATTAATAAGGTAGCAAGTTTCAAACAAACAAAAGGAAGTATTTCTTAATGCTGCACATAGTCAACCTGTGGAACACCTTGCCAGAGATGTTGTGAAGACCAGGCTTTTACCAGGGTTCAAAACAGAACAAGATAAATTCACGGAGATTAGTCCATCAATAATGAGAGGAATAATAAAAAGAGATAGGTCATGCAACAGAACAATGTATCTACTCTAACAATAATGAATGTTTGTTTTCAACAAGGAAAACCTGTCCGAAGGAAAAGCAGGTTGAAGAGGGATTCTGACTAAATTCTCCAGTGGCTGGAAAGAATTGCAGGTTGGCGCTGTGGGTCTTGATACGGGGTCAAAGCCTTCAGTATCTCCTATGAACACAGCAACAAGGAAGGCTTTACAGCAGCAATAATGTGATATTTTTTTAAACTACAGTTTGTCAGGGGAAGCTAAAAGGCAGATACAGTACCTGAAGCTATTTTTAACTTGATACTGGAAAGTGACCAAACTCCCATTTGACCATGTCATACTTTTGGCAATATCCTGACAGGTCACACCTTGAATATTTCAGTCCTGAATTGCCAGCAAGCACAATCCTAACGGAACCACGCTACATCCTATTTGAGACAAGGGAGTACACAGATCATGACTGACTTTCACCGTCTCAAGTATTCTGCAGATCTCGACAAGTGAAAGGTTATAGGTACAGCTTTAGACGCTCGCTATTCCAATGTACCAATTTAAAGTTAATCAGAATGAACTACAACATTCCGGTTCTAAATCAATTTACTGTCAAGTGGATGAGTAATTCAATCTTTTGTGACCAAAGAGATACCATTGGAAGCTTTGTATTGTTCTGGGAGGACAATAGTATACTTCATGATGAATAAAGAACATCACGGTTAAGGCAAAAAAAAAAAAAAAATCAACATTTATTCCTATGTACGCTGCAACACAAAATAGGCCAAATCAAAAGGAACATAGCTACAGGAGAAGATTTCACAAACAGTGGGATATTTGTTTTCTCTGTGACTCGGTCTTCTCTGAGAAGAGACCCATCAGCCTGCGCCAACGCTACTGGTCAGGGTCTGCCCACAGAGATCCAGGTTTATGCAGGCAAACGAGGCCCATAAACACTACCGGGTGCCACCAGCCTCAGAGAGAAAACTGGAATGACAGAGCACGTTCCACAGAGTACAAGATGACAGCCATGCAGCAGCAGATGGAGTCACTCCAATTTACAGAAGAAAAGTGGTTCCATTCTGAGAGGAGAAATCCATCTGTCAGCCTCCGGCTCTACTACAGGGACGGAGAAAACAATTGCACAAAAGGTACAGAAGACTAAGAAAAGGAGACAGACTCCTTGATCTGAGGAAGTGGGTCTGGCCCACGAAAGCTCATCATCTAATAAACCATCTTGTTAGTCTTTAAAGTGCTAATTGTCCTGCATTTTGCTTCAGAGGAAGGTGGGAAGTCAGAACAAGCAGAAAGGACACTGGAAAGAGACTGAGCCTCCAGCAATGCTGATATTTATTATTTTTAAAGGGGAAATGAAATGGCTTTCAGGACCCAGTGACCAAAGGAGGAGTTTTCAGAAGATGCCTGCGCCGTGGCATAACAGCCCTTTAAAAGCTTGTCAGGTCAGCACAACAGTCCCTTGTTCCAGTATTTTCTGCCAAGAACACAGTCATAGGACTGGGAATTTGAGAGTTCAGGGAGAAGATGTGGTCTAGGGAAGGCAGATGGGAAGCAACTGAAGATTGCTGCCTCCGTTTAGGACCCAAGACCAGTGTTCTCAGCGTAGGGTGGATAGCAAATCCCCATAGCACTTTGGCACTGAGGTGCAGAATATCATGCAGTCAAGAAGCCAGGGTGGCTTCTCAAGACAGAGAAATTAATTTTATTTTCGGGGTTTTCAGCTCTTGGAGGGTCTTTTTATAAAAGAAGAAGAAACTTTTGCCACCAGATCCCACGGGGAGAGTAGAGGAAGAAACCCAAGTGCAGAAGTTTGTTATAGCATCACACCACAGGTGGAAGTCCTTTTGTTTGCTTAAGCCTGAGCCATGTCTAAAGCCAATGAGTGAAAAGAAATGAATCCGAGAAAGAAGAAAGCCTTTTAAGCTACATCAGACTGAGAATGGGTCTGACTCACTGAGAAATGATAATTTTAGATGACCTTTGCATAGCCGAAAGGGTCAAGCAGTAGACGGCTTTCTAAAAAGCTACCCTCTTAAGATAAAATTTAAGGGCCCTAGAGCCAGGGAGGAAGGAAAATTCCCAGTAGAATTAAGGTAGAAAAAGAGAACAAACTCATAGAACTGCTCTCCAGTTTAACTCTCAGGGCAACCTTATTGGGAATGCTCTAGGAAGGGTTTTCTTATACATCAGGACCCTCAGGTCACCCACCCTTCCCCAAAAACTCAGAGGGTACCTAGAATGTTGCACGTTGACTTTAAAATACCCTCACTCTGACTTGACTGATCTTTACCACTAATACAGTCACACAACATTAACTCACCAGATGGCCGAATTCTGTGTCAGATCACGCAACAATGGAACAGGAGACTGTACTGTCCTAATGAAAGAAAAAAGCATCACCAACTTGACTCTCCTTGAGACCGTAGCCTTAATTCATACATTCCCATCTGAACAAAGTCTATAAACCACACAAATAAAGGTTTTCAACACCTGTATCACTTTGCCATTTAAACAAGGGCTAGCTGTTCTGAATCTTTTTAACTAGGGATGTAAGGGAGTAGTCAACTAGTAGATTACTAGTAATGCTTATTGGGTAGCTGAGTCGACTACTCACTTCCCCACCACACCCTTGCTGCCTCTATGTCAGAGGCAGCAAGGGTTGGGAAGCAGGAGCCGGTTTCCATCAGTACTGTCTCCGCGATGCGGGAGGGATGGGATGGGGCAGAGCTGCAGCATCCCGGAGCCAGTCTGAACCAGGACTGTTCAATCCCAGCTCACGCTGGCCCAGGGCTCCTACTCCATTTCAACTATAGAGTTGCAACAGGAGTAGCAGGCGCCTCCCCTTATCGACTAATCAAGTAGCCAATGGAAATTTCATCGACTACTCGATTAACTGATTAACCACAATTTCACATCCCTATTTTTAACAGCAGTTTCCAGCAGATGCACGTTTCCCCTTTCTAATTAAAGCATGATAGATTGGGTGTACCGTTCTATCATACCTCTGCCTATGAGCTAGCTAAACTTGTCCCCTTTAATCCAAGAAGTCAACAACTTTACATGCAGAAGGAAACTGCCTTTGTCACTAATCAGAAGTATGCTCCTTCTTGGAAGGCAACAGCAATGAAAGCTTCATCCCTGGTTTACATTCCTGCATGGCACCGAATTCAGAATATGACGTAGCTTACTGGGTCAGCCCTTAGGTATATCATCAGCTAGACAACCCCCTGATTATCACCTACTGGTTAGTTCCTTTTGCCCAAACTGCAGCTTCAGTAAACCAAGGCAGAGGCAAGTGTATTATCACCCTCAGAAAACATGAATTCCAGGAGAATATCTAAATAGCAATAGATTCCTTCTCCTGGAATGTACCGGGAAATTTTAGCAAGAGCTTGTCACTGATTTACAGCTGCATCAGTGATAGTACTTATGAAAGGACTAATGTAGACAAGGCTTCCATGACTCAGGCTACGTTTAGACTGCAGCACTTTTCTGGGATACCACAGGTATTCCAGAAAAGCAATGTTGTGTCCAAGGAATGCGTCCGCTTTTCCAAAAAATTGTTTGGAAAAGCAGATGCGTTCTTTCGCCATCTCTATAAACCTCATTTTACGAGGAAGAAGGGACGGCTCAAAAGAGCAGGTTTTTCTGCAATTTGGCACCATGTAGACGCGACAAATTTCAGAAAAGCCTCTTTTGAAAGAAAAACGGAAAAAAATACGCAAATTGTGGTTCACAATTTGCGTATCTTCTTCCAACTTTTCTTTGTAGTCTAGACGCAGTCCCCTAACTGCTTAGCATCCAATTCGCTCCCTCCTGCGTGGCTCTGAATCTGTGGGAAATGTTGATAAAGTTTCTCAATGTTGACTTGGCCCAATGGTGGGGATCGATATTAGCCACTCTGGTCTAAGCTACATTAGTTGATCAATGTTAATCAGGATGACTGGGAAACTGCTCCAAGGAGCTTTCTTCTTATATTTAATCAGTTTATCAAAGCTTTCAGTACTGTATTTACATGAGTGTCACAAGCTAACTGACTACATCATTTTAAAAGCAAAGTGTTAGTGAAAAATCTTAATAGAAAGGGATGTTCCTAATTTAGTGCTATGCCCTAAACAGAAAGCAATGAATTATGCTTTTCTCTGCGTTGCCCTATGGTGTATTCCACAATAGTATGAAGACAACGGATTTGAAATTTCAATGAACATGAGCCACACCTCTACATCAGACTAGAATAAGTTTCCCCTGAAAAACCATCAAAGACGCAAAACAACATGAGATTACTGAAGACAGCAGGCCCTCTTATGAATCCTCCTCACACTAGCTGCAAATTATTATACAATACACGGTGCACAGTATTTGCTTCATATCAAACACAAATCTCTCACAGAAGGCAAATAATGAAATCTGAATGACCTCTGTTGATTTCATAAGCAATGAAGACCCTTTCTCGAGCATGTATAAAGCCTTCTACCTTCCAGAACTCTTAAGCCAAACCCTTCCAAAGGACAGCAATGCAATGGGACTGGAAAGCCATAAAACAGTGGTTGAAGTTTCATATGGATAACAGCATGCAACCTGCTTTGCACTCTAAATGGAAACAGTACTTCACGCCAAAGCCAAGTATTTAGAGATGTCAGGTTTGTCTGGGTTTTTGTTGGGGAGCGGAGTTTTGTTTGGGAGTGGAGTTTTGTTTCAGTTCAGACACAGTTAAAGGGATTATCCTTCAGCGGCAAACAACTCAGACTGAAAGCTATACTCACTCATCTGGCAGAACTGCGTTTTCAGTCAGTGTAAGTTTTCCTTGGATTCCATGGCACAATTCAGGGGGGATGTCCATTGGCTACAGAAAAAATAATTTTTCAGATAAAGTAGACAGCCAGACCGCTCCCTCGCACACATGCAATAACTTTAGAACAAATGTAACCTACCTCTGTGGTACTGGATTTGTACAGTTCTAAAACAAAGTCACAAAGCGAATGATGTTTCCCGACAAACAGAATATCACCACCAAGACTATTTCTTCTGTCTAGAATAGAAACAGGGGAAAGCGGTGTGATAATTCAGCACAAAGGAGATTTAAAATTGCCAAATATAACAAAACAGCACCATTTTGCTAACAGGCGTCCGTAGCAGTTCATTAATTCTCTACTGAAAGTTTCATTTCGGTTAACGAGAGACTGTAATGCACACTCCATTGATACATGTCCAAATTCTTCTTGATGGCTTGCACTTTTGAGGGCAATATGGGTTGTAGGCAGCTGTCCAAGGAGCTTTAAATTGCTGCTGGAGCCTTGGGCGGAGCTAGCCCCAACCCGCCCCTTCCAGGGGCACAAAGCCACTTCCCCTACCCTTTCTTGCCCAGAGGCCCGGCAAGTCTGCCAGCTTGACTGCCATAAAGACATGGGTATGCTAAAAAGCCAACCTACCTGGCACCTCACCTAGAAAAACACATCTACATCGAGCTCAGAAGCTCGGTATGAAATTTCCTGTTCCCTGATTGGACACAAACTGCCCAATGGACAGAGGACATGTGCATCCGCATTCAGCTTTACCAGTCTCACCACCAAAAATAACTGAGTGCTTTCTTTTGATTTAAATGTGCTCTTCCAGCAATCACTCATTCAGATAGGGCATACTAGCTGAATCATTTCATACAATAACTTGAACATTAGACTTTGTGTTAAAATTCTGCTACAGAGCTGCTTCATTTAAATAAGTGCAAGGAAAGGCTGAGAATTCTGTTTTTATAGCAAAGTTCACTTCACTTACAGCCACCGAATTATTTGTGCAGCAAAGGTTACAGTTTGACATCAGGAAATCAACAGCCGCCACCTATTATTATACCCTGTTCATTTGTGTTTTAATACTGCATGGAAGATAAATACACTAATAATGAAAACCTCAGTGAACACAGTCATCATAATGAAATACCATAATTCTTACTTTCATCAGGAGTGAGGTCAGGGTAAACCTCTTCCAGAGCAGCTCTCAGCCGGCGCTCATCAACGAATGGCAACAGAGCAACACCTAATGAAAACAAGCTATTCGTTAGAGATGCAAAACTTTCACTCTCATGGAGCTAAGTCACCCACGCTACCCTACTTACTCTAGCAGCAAAAGATGAAATGGGTTTTCCCCACTCTCTTTCAGTGGAAAAGTTCAAAGCAATAACTCAAAAGGATTCAGTGAACACTGACAAAAATTAATTCTAGTTTGTTTCAGAATTTTCCAAATATTTCAGGAAAAGAGTTACAAAATCAAAACAAAACACACCCTACTGGAAAAACAGCTTTGATAAATACGGCAGTTTCCCACAGTTTCTTAGTGCACTGAGTTTGTATTGTTGCAGGCTAAGGACTGCGTGTAATCCCATGCAAAAGCCCCTCCCAGAATGAAGAACAGCAAGTGAGTTGGTATGATTAGGCAAATTCACTCAGGTTATACACTCAAATATGAACCACCCTACTAGTGAGGCTTGCAGATACCAAATTAAAATGGCTTCTCCAAGGGACGGACGAACAAACAAAACAAAAAGGATTTTAGATCAACAGTCTGAGTTTAAAATAGGGTTCTCAAACTCCTGGCCTGTGGACCATCCCTGGCTGGAGCAGTCGTGCAATCCAGCACAGGAGTCCCCATGGGCTAGAGGAGGGGGATATCTGTTCCAGTTGCCCAAGCCCCGCCCCTTCCCACTATCACCCCGCCCTCTCTCCCCTATTGCACCTGGCACCTGAGGGATCTGACTTTGGCAAGGCTTTGCACAGGGCAGCAGCTGCGGTCGGACCTCCCCGGAGAGGCGGCGCACACTCAGCAAGCGCATTAGCTCTGATTCCTTCTGACTCCTCCCACTGCTGAGAGCGTGTGGGGAGGGGAGGTGTCTATCCCGATCACGGGTGCTACCACCCTGCACCAGGCCCTTCCGGTAATCCATAAGGCCAGGTCCCTTAGGGGACAGGTACAATGGGGGGAGAGGGCAGGGCAATGGTGGGAAGGGGCAGGGTTTGGGAGACAGGAACAGATAGCACCCTATGTTTATGCTGAATCACTTTCTACATGTTAGCACTTTGTGTTATGTAACAGAGCGACTAGCTTGATTTTCAGATTTTATGCTGTGTTTGCAATGTTGGCATTTCATTTTAGCTGCATACAGAAGCCAGACAAATATACATATGGAATCCCAATGTTAATCACTTCTGATGAACACCATACTCCACAAAAGACAGAAAATGAAAGTCTATACGCTTAATACAAGAATCTTAACTTTCTAAAGTAGTTATTTCCTTTAAAAAAAAAACTTTAATCTTGAAGCATTTACTTTGCTAAAGTGATGGTCAAACTCTGAATCATCGTAACATACGACATTACACAGTCAATGGTACCCATTATCCTATAGGCTTCCTTCACCTAGAGGAGCTCAAAGGTAACCCATTCACTCTGCTCCAAAGCAGGGCAGTCTACTTCCCTGAACGGACCGGAACCAGGGGGAGGGTGCATGTACATAAAGAGTAATAACTAGAAGAACAAATTGCAAGAGACTAATTTGAGAGGATTTATGCACCTATCGTTGCTGGCTGAACAAAGAGCAGCTTGTTTTGCACCACAGAGTAGAAACGAATGAGCCAAGCAGGAGCAAACTCCAAGCAGCTTGACTCATACCTTGAAAGTGAGTTCCCAGCCAGAATAGGATTTGAAGCACAATATGGGTGATCTGAAAGCCAGGCACCCTGCCTTCCCATGCTAACTGAAGTGTCCAAGAACAGCGCCTCGTATAGCAGTCTAGCTGTGAGGCTAGGGTAATACAGCCTTGAAGAGATAAAACTATGAAAATAAGGAGAACTCCATTGAGGTATGAAACCAGAAGAAACGAAGCAAACTTTTGCCCAGACATAGCAGAAGAGGCTTTAAAAAAAAAATCAACAATAATAAATCCAGGAACAAAAAGCAGATCGGTATCAATTCTACCGTATCCAAACAGAGCTAGCCACTGGGAGCCGGGAGCAAAAGGAGGCCACATAGTCTAGATTCAGTGAAAGTCTCATTAGCAACATTAAAGACCATTCATATTACCACCATGATAGGCATTCCAAGAGAAAACGCAGTCCCCAGTTTTGATCAGGATCCTATTTTGCTAACCACTGTATGTAATGGCTCAGCTATGGTTATTTCCTATACTAACTTATTTTGCATTACATTGAATCAAGTTGAGAACAGCCTCTTCTATGGTCTAGAATTGTTTTCCAAAAAACAAGGTGTCAAGAAATTTTCTTTGAAACTTTGTCTCAATGCAACATGTGACCAGTTTGTGTGTAAGAAGTTGAAGTTACTTTATAGCCATAGTTGCCTTTGATCTCCACCAACACTGTACACAAGATTTTCCCAAACAGGAGGCTGCTATAGCCTCACAGTATTTTGGTATTCTTATGACGTGGTAATGATAAAAATACCAATTCTACTGCATGGTTCTACACAAATATTTCTACCTCATTAGATTCTAAAGACTTACAATTTTGAAACAAAGAGTAGTACTGTAGCACCTGAGAGACTAACAAATATATATAACGAAAGCTCATGATACTATATATATTTTTGTTAAGTGTCTGAAGGGCTACTTGTTTTTGAAGTTACAGACTAACACAGCTACCTCTCAAACAACAATTTAGAGAAACTTCAGATTTCTACAGACTTTGATTCCCCTGCATCTATAACCTGATGCATTCCTGAATTACATCTTTAGTTGACTTTATCATTTTAATACATTATTCTCATAGGCTTCATACAATCACATTATGTTCATCTAATCAAACAAAAAACTACTCAAATCTCATAACAAAAAACACATCCAGAAAGACAGAAACAGGCCACAAAATCAATAAAAGCAGATTTTTGCCAAGCTAAACCCCCACTGAAATGCAACCACTTGAGGTGAAACAATTGTAACTCATTATGGCAAGACAAATTTAAAATATTCCAATTAATCTATGAGGATAAAAGCAATCCAGAACAGCACACAAGGAGGATGAATATTTACTTTTAAGACTGTAGATACCTCTTAAAGAGGAATATTCATAACCATAAGTTAAAAATACAGGTTCCTATATACTTTTTTGATGCTCTAAGTCCCCAGTCTTAAAAATTCTCTCCAACATGAAAACATCAGATCCTAATCTAGAACAAGCAATTTATAATAAAAAAAAAAAAAAAAAAAAAGACAAATTGTAAGTTACAAAGCAAGGATTACAGAACACTGGAAACTCTGGCAAATTACATGAAACATCTTCAATTGTTTTAGGCTGTCAACTTAATACTGAGCCAAAAGCTTCAAGTAAAGAAGTAAACAGAGCCATAGAACATGGAAGGAGAGACATTGGGAGAAAAAGGTTCCTTCTTGATACTGTTGCAAGTAGCCTATTAAAAAAAATCAGTTAACCAGGATTCCCTATAATTTATCAACATCATGTCACAGATTTTGATTGACTCTTACCAGCACATGTGAGCTTGCATTCTTCTAGCTAGGGATGTTTTACAGTATGTCAGTCAAACCACATATTAAGGTTAAAGTTATTTTCCAAAACAGAATCAAAATTACGAAAAAGTTCAACAAACCTATCTAGCACCTCCCCTCCAAACTAGAAGAAGTGATTTATGAACCTAGTGATTTCAAACATATTTACACCTCTCTGCTTAGATCAGAGTTCTCAAAAAATCAAGTCCTCTCAACTGCAACAGCACTACCAACCCTATATGATGAATTAACAAAATCACGAATAATTTCCAAAAGCTGAGTCTTTCAGCATGAGTAAATTTAAACAGGATTTTGAACTTGCTAATCATGTTTGACAGTCCCTTCAATTGTCGGGGTCTAGAATAGCGATGTACGCGACTAGTTGACTACCCAACAAGCATATGCTTATTGGGTAGTCAAGTAGTGACTCAACTAGCTGCTCCGCCTCCCCCGCCCCCACTTCCTGACTATCAGCTGGAGGGAGGCAACTTAAAAGCTGATTCCCTCCCAGTACCGTGGGGGCGGGCAGAGAGAGGGGAAATGGTGCAAGCAGGGACTGAAGCAGTTCCCATTCACACCAGTCCGACTGCTGTGCCTCTCTGCCCCCGGGGCTCTTGCTACATTTCAAAGGGAAAGGTGGTGTGGGAAACACAAGCAATTTAAAACAGCTGGCGATTCTCTGTAGGACGGGTGCTGGGGTGAGGAGAGGGGGGGAAGACTTCACGTGCTCCCTCTACCCCCAGACCAATTGGGGTCTGTGGGTGGGGGAGCAAGAGAAGTATCCTGGCCCCCACCCCTTCTGGGGCAGCCCGGGGCCACGTCAGAAATTTGTCAAGTGGCCCCCTTTTAAAAATTATTGCCCACTCCTGATCTACAATCACTGCCTTGATCTTCTTTCCAGAGGCTCTCAAATCTTGACCACAATTCCTATTCACTCCTGTTACCTAATTTCACTGGAGACCAACCCAGGGTTACACTTATACTGATTTAGTCAACGCTGTTATTGGATCAACTGAAAAGGGAATGGAACTCCTTCGTGCGCGCACGTGCACATGTGCGCGCGCGCGCACACACACACACACACACACACACACACACACACACACACACACACACACTCACTCATACGCTCTACACTCACGCACGCGCCAAGTTGCAGAGAGAGAGCAGAAGAAGCCAAGCATGGTGGGTCCGGTATGTCTGCCTGCAGTCACCAATCGGGGCCATCAAGCTGATCGCACAGCCCGTAGCCTGCATGCTCTCTTCTCTTTATTGAGCCGGGCAGCCCGTCACGTTCACCGAGTTCCTTCTCCGTGTCCGTCACCGAGGGGCCTGCCCAGACCTCATTCTCCTCATGCATATTAATTCCTCCTCCTTATCTACACTGCACCTCCATTACTTGCCTTTCTTAAATGCAAGTGAAGATTACATCAGACTCCACCTCACTCCTGGCTCCTCTCGGTAGTCTCACAGCTCCTTCTCCACAAAGGTGCAGACATTCCCCCATTCTCACCATTTACACACCCCCATGCACTCCCTTGTCACAGGATAGAAAACTACACTTGATCTCAGCCAAAAGGCCGAGAAGCTTAAAGACAGAGCTTAAAGACTGTACAAGCAATAGCTGGAAGTTACAAAGCATGCAAGAAGTTGCAGAACTTGAAACGTTACCTGAAACTTACATGGCTTACAATAGAAACTGATAACTTAGAACAATGGAGAGTTCCATGGCTTACAATAGCAAAAAGCCACCTAATTTGCAATGGCTGAAACTGACATGACTTATAATACAGAAAGTTACACGTTTTTCACTCACATTATACTAGATTGGACAGAGATTTCACACGACATTTTGCTTGTAATTCACTAAAAATCAGTCATATCTTCTTTCTGGCCAAATCTGAGACCCTGTAGATCATCCTCCTTGATTTAACAGTTGCCTACAACATTTCCCTTCTTGAAATCTTGTCTTGCTTTGGCTTTCATGACTGTCCTCTCCTTGTTTTCCTCTCACCTCTCTGATGACACTTTTCTCATGCTGTCCTGCCCCACTCATTAACGATCTCAGTCACTACGGACATCACCATCATCTCCTCAAATCTCTCAAACCTGTAACCTAGGCACCATCTTTGAATAAATCCAATCCAGCTCCGAGACCCACCATAGTCAAGCGACATCTAGAATATGGCGGATACCTAAGTCACTCTGAATTTTCACCACAAAAGTCATTCTAATCCCTGCTGCAAATCTGAGGACATCTGTCCATTTCACAGCAATCAGGTCTCACCTCCTCCGAGACCTTCCATGACCACATTAGCTTGGAGGGGCTACAGATAGGAAAGTAGTGAGCCTGTGAGAAATGCATAACCCTGCTGGAGGCAAAAAGCGGAGATCTACACTCAAATCTGGGGGTACACACTCCAGACCAGGGGAAAAGGTCTCTGCACACCCATCTACATCATGGAGACCAGCTTTTCTTCATCACTATTATCTGGACTTCAACAATACACAAAGACATCTTTTCGAGTCATACTAGGCATCACCATTTCTTTCAGAACAAAATCATTAGCCACATCCAGAATTAGCGGATCAACTAAACCGACTTATGTTATATGAAAGAGATTAACAAGGGAAGAAAAGAATGTTTTGTTATTTCTATTTGTGGACACTTGGGAGGATACTACAATGATGAAGGGCACATAAATGCTTAGATGTATCACGGAAGGGCAATGCTGTATTTAAACTTCACAGGCAAAACACCTAATTTAAACATTGAGAGAACAATACAACTGATACTTTGAAGACAGAACATTAAGTACTATACATTATTTCTTCGGTCTTAGTTTGGATGTACCTGAAATGTTTCTCTTTTCCCTACAGCATTGTTCACAGGGAACTAATGAACAACTGATTGAACAGAATACTATCCATTAATCAAATGCAAAGGAGACAAAATACATAATTATGCAGTAAGGCTGATAAAGAATAGAAAAATGATTAATCTATTTTAGGCCAAATTAACTGGTTCAGAATGACTGCTAAAATTACTATTAATCATTGTTAATCCTAGGTCAGTTACTGAATCATAATTTACTCTTCGTATGATTTTTTTTAAAAGCTGCTGTAAACTGCTCTTTCCTTCCTTAAATAATTCATGCAAATATGACAACAAATCTCGATCATTATATAATTAAAACCCTTTCCTATTCTGTTCACTGTTTTTTTAGACACCTCCCCCCCAAATGAATATTAGGGTTTCAAGTTCAAATAGAGAAAGAACTGAAATTTCACCTTGCCAAGCAAATTTCTTCCCATTCAGATCAATAGCAAAATCTTCAGGGTAGAAGTCAATTATACTGGATTCCTGCATTTGAGAAAAATCAAAAGGCCATTAAAAAACAATTCGGAATTGGATTCCCATGTCTGCAGAGAGCCGAATGAACTTTCTCTGCTCTTTTTCCTGCTTAACGCAAAGTCATTGAATATAGCTAATGAAAAGGAATATGGTGTATTATAAAACACCATCCAAGCTAAAAGGGTGCAAGGGGACCCAACCAAGAGTCAAGGTTTGACAAGACAAGCAGGATAGGCCATTGTGGGAGTTCAGGAGATTGGAGCAAGGCCTCTGCTCCTGAAATAATTTGCAGGGTTCTTGGAACCAGAGGAGATTTTGGTTTTGCTTGCTAAGTCACTTCATATATTCAAGCATTCGAAACACAAAAAGATTCACATATCACAAAGCTCCAAGATCAGACAAGTAAAATTGCTGCTTTCCCTGGCAGTATTATTTCTTTTGAGACAAACCAACTGCAGAAAGAGAGGATTCTTACTGGATCAGTCATGAGCTTCCGCCACGTCAGTGGCAGAAAGTTACCGCTAGCCGCTGGAAATACTCCCATGAGTTGTTCAAGTGGTCGGAACTGCCAAAACAAAAAAGGAAAAAACATGAGTCACTTCCAATAACCTTGTAAGAGACAAAATAATAAATAAACTTCTCTTACCGGCTTTGTATCCTTCTCAAAGTCTGAGGGCAGGTCTGCAATACCTTCAAAGTCAGAGGCAAATGGAGCATAATGGAAAGGATAGAACCACTTCCAGGAAGCACAACCCTAGTTTTGTAAGACAAGAGACTAATAAATGAAACAGCTCAGAAGAGCTAAAAAGGCACATATACTATTAGTGGCTATCTACAGAGACTAAACTTAGCCCAGTGTTATGGCCATGTGTCATAGGTAAGGCTACAATTCGGTCAAGGGTAATTTTAGTAAAAGTCAGGGACAGGCAATACAAATTCACAGACTCTCACAACCAGCGTTCCCTATAAGCTGGGTGCTTGTGCGGCCACTCAAAAGAGATTCAAATGCCGCCCAGGTGTCTTGCAGAATGCTCACAACTAGAGTCTTTTGTTTCTACTGGTGGTGCATGTGCACCGGTTCACATAAATAAAATTATTCTGCATGTGGATGGAAAAGATTAGAGGGAACATTACTCACCACCCATCCCTGACGTTTACTAAAAATACAGGGGTGAGGAAGACAGACAAACAGGACACTGCCGGAGGCTTGTAGCTGCTCCAGACCTGCCGCTGCTGCTCCAGCAGTCTGGGGACTGCTATTCCTGCTCGTGGCAGCATGGCTTACTAGCAGCAGCTGCCCCAGCCTTTCTGCTGCTCTTGTGGCATAAGCTGCTTGCTGCTCTCCAGCCCCAGGGCAGCTGGCCCATCCCCTGTTGCTGTTTCAACCCTGGGGCAGCTGTTCCTTCCCCAGATGTGACGGAGATCCTGGAAAAATCACTGACTCTGTGACAGAATTGTATCCTGAGCCACAGAACTAGGAAAGTTACCTCTCAGGCTCACTGAATTGCTAGTTCGTTAGGAATTGGACTGCTCCACCAGAGTTCAGCTCAAGGCTGAACAAATGTATCCTGAGAAACCAGCGGGAGGCAGGGATGTTAAAAAGCATGTTTTGGTAAATGTGTAATTGCTACATTTTTCAGCAGTTTCACGATTACACAGCGGGAGAGGCGGCTCCACAGGAGCTGATGGGCTAGGGGAGCTGACTGGATCAGAGACAGCAGCGCAGGGGAGCAGGCAGCTGGCCGGAGGCTGGTGCTTAAAAGCTGGCTCCCTGAGAGCACCGGCTCCTGTGTGCCCCCTCCTCCCCCGGCTGCCTCTATATCAGAGGCAGCAGGGGGAGGGGAGGAGCAGGAGCTAGTGCCCTGAGGAGCTGGCTCAGAAGCTGGCTCTCCACAAGCACCAGATTCCCCTGTCCCCTCCCACCCAAATGCTCTGCCTCCTGAGGGGAGCTGGCTTTTAGGCCGGCTTTCCACACATGCTGGCTCCGTGTTGCCCACCCTTGCTGCCTCCTATCAGAGGCAGCAGCATATGGGGAGGGGGGCAGGGAGGAGGCTTCCATAAAGCAGCCTCTGTCTGCGGGGATAGTCCAGGCTCCCCGCAGACAGGGCCTGCTGCCACCCTGTGCTGCTGCCTGTGTATCAGAGACAACAGCACGGGGTGGCAGGTGGGAGCCCATCTGCGCGGGGAGCTGGTTTTTAAACTGCCTCTCCTTGTGGACCAGATCCCACCTGCCTGTCCCTGCTGATGTCTCTGATACAGACGCAGCAGCGCGAGGTGGCTGGGGGCTCCCTGAGAGTGCGGCCGGGAGCGCACTGGCTGCCCCTCCCCCCCACTATCGAACAGGCATGTAACCACTAAAATGCAGTGAGGTCACACGGCTGTTCAATCACACGCCATCGAACGTGCCCATCCAAGAGCAGAAACACCAGGAAGAGAAGAAGGGAGGAGGGAAGCAAGAATGCGCAGAGGCAACTATCTTGAACAGGGATGGTCAACCTGTGGCTCTTGAGCCGCATGCGGCTCTTGGCTCACGGAAATGCGGTTCTCAGGGTTACAGCTCGTTCGGAGCCGCATGCCCGCTTTGTGCATGTGCCCTAGCGCCTGGAGGGAGAAGTGCGTGGCAGCTCTGGTGAGACCCAGGCATTGGGGTAGAATGGGCGGGGCCTGGCTTAGGGGGAGGGCATTGGGTTAGAGTGGGCAGGGGGAGCTGGGGGGTGCCTGGCTTTGGGGAAGGGGGAGGGCATTGGGTTAGAGTGGGCAGGGGCCTGGCTCTGGGGGAGGGGGAGGGCATTGGGTTAGAATGGGAGGGACCTGGCTCTGGGGGAGGGCATTGGGTTGGGGGGCGCTGGGGGTGCCTGGCTTTGGGGGATGGGGAGGGCATTGGGTTAGAGTGGGGGGGCTTGGTTTTGGGGGAGGGATGTGTGGCTCTTTGCACTACTCTCCACAGCTCTTTTGGCTCTTAGTGTCTAACTGGTTGGCCACCCCTGATCTTGAAGAACTAGTTACAAGAACCCTCTGCTCTGTGTGTGGCGGACAGTGACATATCCGATACTGTCCGCAGTGGGCACAGGTGTGTCGCAGGCCCAGAGCAGCCCTGGTCTGCAGCTCCAGCCAAGCCGCAGTGGGGAGTGGGGGGGGGGAAAAATCAGTCGAGTGGTCCCCCTTCATTGGTTAACCAGTTAACCAATTAAACCCGAGTTTACATCGCTAGTGAAGACCAGCCTAATTTCATTTCATACAGCCCCCACCCTCCCCAGAACCCACCCTCTAGATCCTGTCTGCCCAACCCCTAGCTCCCCACTCCAAGTCCAGCTGCAGGGCACTGCCACACCCGACACTCACAGCCCTGGTAGCCAGAGGAAAAAAAGAGAAACAGCCCCGTCCTGGGCTTGTATGGAGAACCCTGCACAAGGCCGTCTCTCCTCAGGATACACTGGGAACCACAGCTCCCCGAACTCTCCAGTCCTGCCTCTGCCTCTACTGGGTCTTGCATTTGCCAAATGGACTGCTGGGCCTAATGGTCCCTAGTGGCAGAGAGCATCTTTGCAGTACCAATTCTACAGGGAGAGGGGGATGAAATTCGGCCCTGTGCAGAACTCCCCCATGAAAACTGCTACCAAAGCATTCACTTTCAGCCCCTACCTCCTTAGGTACAGCAAGCTTAGGTTTATCCCCCTTAGCTAGGTGCAAAGACTTCAGTCCCTCTTTAAATCTTCGCTCAAGACTATCATTCCAGTTTGGGCATTCTACCCCTATAAATCTCTTCACTCCATTGATCATCCATACTGCCCTTTGCCTGGGCTGCACCATCACAGCAACAGCCTGCCAGTCATTCACACCTCATTTGCATGTTCGTTTATCTTTACAAAACAAAAAACAAACCTAAAAGAGGAGAAAGAGAAACGGACATTCACACAGTTCTAAGAACACAGGCTGCTCTTCCAGACAGAGGTGGCTGGTTAGGAGCAGGAGGGTGGAGATCTGCACAATTCAAGGCAGTCCTGACAAAAGCGTCCTGGACTCAGATGAAAGAATCCCCTCCCGTCAAGAAGGCCCACGCAGTTCTTTAGCACATCAGCCCCACACCGCTACGTACGGGCGTACATAGGTGCTCTGGCCTCAGCAGCGGCAATTCTGGCCCGCACTACGCCACAAAGGGAGGGTCACAGACGCTGTGGGTGTTGACCGACTCGCGCCTGTATTTACACCTGCGGCAGGAAAGCCACGGAACAATGGCAACAGCTGATGGGGTGCCACGTAGCAGAGATGCTGCTATTATGCAGAGCTACTTGCAGTCACACCACTGCAGGTACTTACGGGGAATAGGGATGTGAATGGTTAACTGGTTAATTGGTAAGCGTCACCCGAGGCTTATCACTTCCAGTTAACCAGTTGGGACTGGAACAGCTCCCTGTCTGTTGTGGGCAGGAGGCTGCTCTAGCCCCAGAGGTCCCATAGTAGGCAGGGCTGTCCCGGCCCCCCACCATAGGCAGGGGCTGCTCCCTTGTCCACGGTGGGGGGAAGGGAGGGAGGCCTCCCCTTTACATCAGTAAACCAATTAAACATAATGTTTAACCTGTTAACCAATTAGATGCGATTTTACATCCCTAATGGGGAACCTCACTCATGGTGGTGAGTTGGCGCAAACAACGAGTAGAAGCATGGGGACAGGACAGAGCTCTTCACTTTTCACAACCCCCCCCCCCCCCCAAAGACAGCAGTACAACCAAGAGGTTACAACGTTATCTGCTTGTCAGTCCCTTCTTGAGTTTGGCAAGGGGTCCATGTGGAGCCGTTTCCATACAGAGACATCCCCTGAATCCACCTGAGAGATCTCAATGAAAAAAAGAAAACTTTTGTGGAAGTATCCTGCTTGCCAAGATTTCTAGGGATGGCAACCTAATTTCTTCTTCCACGGTAGACCACTTTCCCATGCCACTTAGGCTACGTCTACACTGCTGTGCTATTTCGGGAGACCGGAGGTCTCCCGAAATAGCTATTCCATGTCTTTGGAGTGTGTCCGTTTTTTCGAAACATAACAGGCTCGCTATTCCAACATCCCTGTAAACCTTATTCCACGAGGAGTAAAGGACATTTCAGGACAGCCATTTAGTTAGAAATAAGTGCTACGTAGATGTAAGCTCTCTCAAAATCCAGAAGCTGGGGAAGAAAGATGAATCGAACCAGGCAGAACTACCATGCCTATAAGGGATACTGGACATGAAAATGGACTGGACCTTGAAGCACAGATTGCAAGTAGACAGGAATGCGTCTCTTTAGTCGTGATCAGATTATTTTCTTTGTTTTGTTGTTTGGTTAAACTTCTCTGTGCCAAGTCCATGTGCCCCACCTCCATACACTGTATTTTAAGCCATATCCCAGAAATACAATTTCTCTGTGTTTTAATCTAGTCTTTTCCCAGTTGCTTTAACACCTAGCAACCAAGAATGCATTACGAAGTATACCTTTTTGTTTTGTTAATAAATTACCATTTTTAAGGCTATGATTTGATACTTGTGCCCTGGAAGGTAATAGGAGGTCTGCGTGTGCATGCCTGAGACAGAGACGTCAGCTATCAGAGATTGCAGGTTGTTTTCTTTTTTTCCTCAAGCTCTCTTGTGGTAAAAGAGCTTGGGGATACCCTCTGGAAAAAGTTCAAGTGATTTCCTTCCTGGGTCCAAGAAGGGGGTTTTCACTTGATGGTGGCACCCTCTCTCCCAAGGCCAGAGAATGTGAGACCTTGGGGAGTTTTTTTTTTTTAAAGCAGAAGCCTATCGAGGCAAGGTATTCATAAGATCTGCACTTGGAGTGCTACAGTGGGGAACAGTACTGACACCTGCTTACCCACCCGTCCAAATATTCCTTAAGGCACCGGGGGACACATCTCTAAACTCACCCCCACTCCACACCAAGAGATATTAAGGTCAGTCTCAGCTTCACACAGTGACCTGAGAGTACCGCTGTTAACGTGTGTAGCTAAAACGTAAAGGAACGTTCCTGCCCCTTCTATAAAGCCATAATATTTGCTTTTAACACACAGATCTTTGTAAAGAGTTTTCATTACTCAGCAGCACTATTGTTTGGAAAATTATTCACCTCTTTTCGTTTGCAACCTGTGCGGTAGAAGGCCGGCCAGCAGTGAAAGCACCCGTTTTGTTATTGTAGGCTGAGCACCCTGTGGGCTGTGTGCAGCCTACTAGTGTTCCACCTGCGACCCTCAGACCTCCCCCATCTGCACCCTATCCCCACACGGCTCTCGCGCATCAGAGCCCTGCACTTCCTACTCCTCCCCCACCCTCCCAGCATTTTCAGAGTGCCATGAATCACCTGATTCCCACTGTCCCCACTTTTCCTAAGGATGTAATTCACGAATCGAAGAGTCGATGCATTTTTGGGTGGCACTGCCCCTTCGAAATGCTGCTATGGGGTTTCAAACGGGCAGCGCTGCACAGCTGATCCCAGGCGCCATGCGGTGCTGGCTCTTTCAAATGCTGTGGTGGAGTTTCAAAGTGGCAGCGCCTCACGGAGCCCAGGCTCCATGCCATGCTGCCCCTTTGAAATGCGGCAGCGACGTTTCAAAGAGGCAACACTGCACAACTGATCCTGGGCTCTGTGTGGCGCTGCCGCTTTGAAGTACGCCTCTCTTTCCCCCCTCTCCTTATTGCCTCTATCTGATAGAGGCAGCGGGGAGGGGGGAGAGTGACTAGTCAACTGTTCAAGGCTAGTTAAGCTCTCAGAGGGAGCGGGAGAAGTGGGGATGGAGCGCGAATTAAGCAATTTGTGGTGCTCCAAAAGTAATGGGAAGGAGTGGGACAACATAAAAACGGCCGTACTGGGTCAGACCAAAGGTCCATCTAGCCCAGTATCCTGTCTGCCTACAGTGGCCAGCACCAGGTGCCCCAGAGAGGGTGGACCAAAGACAATGATCAAGCGATTTGTCTCCTGCCATCCCTCTCCAGCCTCTGACAAACAGAGGCCAAGGACACCATTTTATCCCCTGGCTAACAGCCTTTTATGGACCTAACCTCCATGAAATTATCTAGCTTCTCTTTAAACTCTGTTATAGCCCTAGCCTTCACAGCCTCCTCTGGCAAGGAGTTCCACAGGTTGACTACACGCTGTGTGAAGAAGAACTTTCTTTTATTAGTTTTAAACTAATAGAAGTAGGAAGTGTAAGGCCTCGGTGCAAGAGAGGTACATGTGGGAGGGGGCAGATGGGATCCGCAGGTAGAACCCCAGTGGTTCCACCTGCAAGAAAGGAGGGCCACTCATACGGCCCACTCACTATTCTTGGTTGCAACACAGGGATGGGCAGACCGTGAGAAATCACAGGATCGGCAATAAGCAGCATAATCATCTTAGATGTACCCCAAGCACCACACAACTCACAGGCCTCCAAACTGCAAGGCCAGGCGGAGCACAACAGACCATCGCGCACGACTGTGGCCTGCTCTGAACATGTTCTTTCAAAGCCTCCATGAGCCACATAGCTCCGAGTTGAGCTCTTCTGATACCCCTTGTGCCTCACTGTTCAAACGCCACCGCTGCTTTCCCTCCCGGCGGGAGCTTTTACCCCTTTTCTTCACAGACATTATGCCGATCACTCTAGGCAGCGACAGACCATTGGGATATTGTGACTCTCAAAATTGTTCTCACTGAGATCCACTGCCAGCACCCTTTCAGCCTACTGAAAGGGCATTTGACAGCCTTTCCTTGGCGCTCTCAAGATGGCCCGTATACAGCTTTGTAAGCCAGGGGAACAAAAAAGTAGGCTGCCCCTCCCCTTGGCATTTCAACATTGTCAGTGATAGTCTTCCAGTTGGGGGAAAAAGTGCTTGGTTGAAGTGTTCTGAACAGTCCTAACAAACCCATCACCCTATCCTCCACCTCTAACTGGAGTATTTCATTTTAAAATACAAGTGAAAAATCAGCGACCTAGCAGACTGATCTAAATAATGAGAATATAACACACTTAGATATCAAGTTTTCATGCCGATAAAGCACTAACAAAAATTAAACACTGAACACATCCCTGTAAACAAAAGTCACCCTTCCACAGTATTTTTTGCTACTCGATATTATTAGTACAATCTATTCCCAGCTCATGCAACCTTCAGCTTGTTTTGTTCTCAGAGCACGAAACTAGTTATTAACTATCATTGCTACAATCCCCAATATGTCTAATCTCTTGCCAATCTGACATCTCAATTATCAAAAGATTTAAATCAGATATAGATTACTTTAATTATAATGCACTTCATGTAACATCACTACAATCCACACAGAAGACCGACAATTCTGTATCTTGCAAATTCTTAGGAGCGTTCTGCATTCTTTCCCCTTTGCAAATGATCAAAGGATGGAACAATTTGTTTTACCAGCCCTTGCATTACTATATTCTTCAATTCAAAGGAAAAGCTTGATATATAGTTTAATAAAATCACCATCAATATTCTTACAACAGTGAAATACCCTTTGAATATTTACAGTGCTGGACACAAATTGAGGATTTACTCAAATGCTTTACACCCTTAGAAATAATCCTCTGCCTTTCGACAGCTATAAGAAAATATTAAAATGACTTATTGATGTTGTGATCAAGTGGACATTTTCTATAATATTTTATGAATCTTAAATGTGCCTCAGTTCTCTCTGTATTTTGCCTGGCTTGCCAGGCAGGAAAAAAGATTAAGTTTGCCCTTAGCACAGGCTAAGCAGACACTGAGGGGAAGGTGGGTATTGCCTGGCTGGGTCATTAAAAAGGACTGGCAGAGGCAAACCCCGTATCAACAGAAAAGCTGAGAAGACAGTGAGAGGAAAACCCAATCACTCGGACACTGAGGGTACGTCTACACAGCTCTCATCTCGAAATAGCTAATTTCTATACAGCACCACTCTTCAAAATAAGGCGCTATTCCAAAACGTCCCTTAAACCTAGCGAAGTTGAGTTTTACAGGGACGCCGGAATAACGAGCCCGGTATATTTCGATATAACAGGTTTGCTCCTAAGACACGGAATGGCTATTTTGGGATCCTGGAGGTATCCCAAAATAGCTCAGCTCTGCAGATGTAGCCTGACATACCAAAGGACCTGGGGGAGATGAATTTCTTTACCTCTCAGCAGGGCAAAGACCCCTGACCCCCCTGCGATTGGAAAGTGTGATGGACAAGAACCAGTTTCCAGAGGAAGCCTGGAGATTCTTACATCTAGGAACAGACTAAGAACATAAGAATGGCCATACAGGGTCAGAACAACGGTCCATCGAGCTCAATATACTGTCTGCCAACAGTGGCCAATACCAGATGCCTCAGAAGGAGGGATCATGTGATCCCTCCCCTCTCACCCACCTCCAGACAAACAGAGACTAGGGACACCATTCCTACACATCCTGGCTAATAGCCATTGATAGACCTAATCTCCATAAATCTATCTAGCACTTTTTTGAACCCTGTTAAGTCCTAGCCTTCTCCACATCCTCTGGGGCAAGGAGTTCCACAGGTTGACTGTGCACTGAGTGAAGAAAAATGTCCTCTCTTTTTTTTTTTTGTTTTAAACCTGCTGCTTATTCATCTCATTTGGTGACCCCTGGTTCTTATATTGTGGGAATAAGTAAATCACTTTTCCTTATTCACTTTCTCCACACCAGTCATGATTTTATAGACCTCTATCACATCCCCCCTTTGTGTCATCCAACCACGGCTGAAAACAGAGCTTCATTTCAGCTTGGCTGAGGCTCTGGGTTAACCAGAATGGACCGTGCTTTAACCATCAATTCTTTGTGCTAACCTAAGGATTTCCTATGCTGTGTCCAACTAATAAATCCTGCCTTTTTGAAAAGCTGTGTCACTGTAAATATTAGGCAAGAGGTGCATCAATCCCTGAAGGGAATACAAGTCTCTACCTACCATTCCCATCAGCTGGACTCACTGAACAAAGAGCAGT
Source organism: Pelodiscus sinensis (assembly GCF_052426305.1). NCBI lineage: Eukaryota > Metazoa > Chordata > Testudines > Trionychidae > Pelodiscus > Pelodiscus sinensis. Next base: position 198,170,922 of record NC_143054.1, on the reverse strand, counting down.
GTGAAGGACAAGGGCTGAAGCCCACAGATTGATTTTCAGGAGATGGTGAGGCCTACCCTGAAGGAGAAGAGAGACCCCTGGACAGTCTGGCTCAATGAAGAGGTTCCTCAAGCTACTATTGCAAAGCTGGGCAATCCAATGGTTCCACGACAGAGTACAACCACTATCCACTGAAAGACAGATGGACTGCACACATGAAAGAAAGGTTTCTCAGAATAAAAATGTATTGAAGTACCTGATAATAGTATCTGAGAACCCAGCAAAGGCCTTCAACATAAGATCGTACAACTTTATGGCGGAATTTCTCATCAGTCACATCAACATCAAATTTGTTCTTATAGTACCGCTGTTTCCAACCAGATTCCCATAACCTACACAAGAAGCACAATTAGATTTCAATTTTCATTTTACAGATTTAAATAGCTTTCGTTGCAAAACAAGCGATAAGGCAAAACTATCTTCACTTGAGGGAAATGGTATTAAGACCATCTCCTCTCAAGAGCGATTACCAACTGAAAGTCACTTACAGCCTAAATTACCATTTTGTTTTTACCACATCTCCCACTAATTTACACCTGGGCTTGGAGAAGGTGGGCAGGGAAGCGAGACCCAAAAGCCAGAAGCATGAACACACCGGCCAGGGGCTGAGATGAAAGTTATGATAGGGGAAACCAAACCTGAAGGTTAAGGAGCAACTTCCAGAGAAGCAGGTTAGTCCTTATTCTCTGGTGCTCAGACAGTCATACAGGTAGCATTTATATTGTGTGGATGTGGCCCACATAACACAGAGCTCCACATGCGGCCCACAATGGTAAATAGTTTGAGAACCACTGTTCCCTACTATTTTCAGTCTTTACAATGGAGCAAGTGATGCTATGATTTCCAAATGTAAATACTCCCCGTTTATTGTGCAGCAAAATTTTTGCCTTCATTAATTTTTGGTTTCAGTTTAACTAGCAGTTTGTATTTTCATTTGGACTAGTTCAAAGTTGAGAAACCAAGTGGCAGCTGATAAAGCAGGCAAGCCGCCTGTGGGGGAGAAAAAAGGTGAGAGGATGAAATCTGCTAATTCTGAAAGCCTGCAGGAAAGGGGGGGAGGGGCAATTTTCAAAGGTATTTAGGCATATAAACATGTAGATAGGAGCTACTGAAAACTGCACAAGGAGCCTAATTTTCAATGAGAATTAAGCATATAAAATGCCTAAGAAATTTTAATAAACCTAGGCATCTATTTTTAGACACCAAAATATCTTTGGAAGTCTAGCCTACAGGCTAGGCTATTCCCTAACTATAGTTAATGGTTCATATCATTAATGATTTAATAATCAGTTTTAAATGCTAAATTATTAGGTAAACCTTCTTTGTTTCTGTATTCAGCATATTTAAAGTAGTTTTATTTAATTAAAACAATCCTACAAATGTTAAAGTGTTTGCCTTTTTAATTGAAGTCTTATTTTCGTCCAAATGTGGCTTGCACGAATCACAAGTAAAATGACAATCTAGTAGATAAGAAATTGATCAAACTTTTCTAAAATAAAAATGTGAAAATTATGAATAAATGTATGTTGAGCTATGTAATTGCTTAAATAAATATATATAAACAGTGTGTCCTGGTTAGCAAAAAAACAATTTAGTGTAATGGTTATATTTGGTTAATGTAAATATTAAAACACATTTATTTGCACCAAAGGAGAGTAAACCTATCATTAGGAAAATTAATAAGTATAAATGCAAAAATATCACAATTATTTAAATCAAGGTTTTCTGCTTGCTGATTTACACTTTGTTGTGAATGCATAGGAAAGAAAAGAAAGAACAATTTGGCATAAGATCAAAGGACATCAATCAAATATGGAATGTAAGATGCAGTGATGAATTTATCATCCAAACTTCACACGTTTAAGATATTTATGTGCTAGACAAACTTTTCTTACTCTCTGTACCTAGGTTTTTCTTCCCCACAAGGAATAAATAAAAATAATCATCCCAGCTGATACATTTCTCGGGAAGCTATTCGAAACAGGGAATGAAGTGACAGTGGACTTATCTAGCCTTTCATTATTTGAGTTATGAGTGAGTTGGCTAAACTCACCTTCATCTTATTCCTATCCCTTATTTACTGAATCAAAAGACATCTTGCTCATAGCTAAGATACACAGCCAGTATAAATATTTTAAAGAGACATTCTGGTAATAGATATCAAGCTACACACCCTCCTATAACTGAACTTTATGGGTTAAATAGCTCAAAAATTCAGCTGCAAAACAGTGGCATTCAGCTCACATAATCAAAGCTAAACACTGAATGTCTAGCCAATTTAGCGCTTGGTCTCAAAGGGAGTAGTAGCTTGGAGGACAAAAACCTGTATGCATACTAATCTAGATACTTAGATTTAACAGCTATAGCTTACTCCTCTCACTGGAATTTACTGAATATTCTAACCCTCCACATTAATTACTCGTGGATAAAAAGATCATAGGAAAGCATCTGAAGGCACTGCTGCTCTAAGCTAAATGGCATTAATTAGGCTGCATCTACTTCAGCAATTTGCTAACAAAGTGCTACAAAAAAAATGGCTTCACCTGATATTATCCTCTGGCTCAGGTTCACTGTCACTGTCTTCCGCTTTTCGCTTAATTCCTCCTGCTGGGGATGGGGTGCCATCAGATGTGAAACTAGTATTAGGAGACGCTGAAGGAGTCTAGGGATATAATCATACATAAACACAGGAAAAAGGAGGTTTATTATGCATTTCGTATTCAAATTAAAATGAGTGGTTTTGTATGCAAAATTAAGAAAGTTCATTTGTTATTTTGACTTTGTTTTTTTTTAAATGACATACTAAACAATCCTAAAACATTTTATGCCAGTGGATATCCCGATCAGGTTTTGTAATAGGAATCAAACATTGGAATGTAAAAACAAATGCCATGAGATCCTGAGACAAAACACAAAAGGTTTGGTATAGTCCAGTCTAACCAACAGTAGGAATAAAGAAACAATTGTATACAAGGCTTGTCTTAGGATTTCTGTTCATGATGGCATCAAAACAGGTCACATGGGCAGGCTATTGCATAAAGATGACTTTGAATTCAGAACTGACAGCCAAATTTAGAATATTCCTGCAAATTGTCATTAGCCTCTATTCAAATAAGTATCTTAATATTTTTAACATGGATGAAAGTTTTAGATCATTGTTAGAAGATATGTAAGGTAAATAAAACTTAAACATTGAAGGCTGTGACAAACTGACAAAAGCTAGAAGTTATTGAGGATTTCACTGGAATTAATTTGTATCCACCTTTTTCTTTAAACTACAAAATTTCAGGAGTAAAGAGAAGTAAATTAAAACGAAAAGCTTTTACTGTACTTACTGGATAAAATACTTACTAGCAAATGGAGAATTGTTTAGTGAAATGTTTTTATCCATCCAAGCAATAAATGTACAAGCAAAAGGAGAATCCTAATTATACTTTTCATAGTACAGGCTGAACCTCTCCACTTTGGCACGCTCTGGTCTGGCAACATCCATGGTCTGACATGATTTTATAGTTAGCTTGATTTCCACTTTTCGTGGGTGTGGTCAAGTTTCCACGATCTCATAAAGTTTGTTTACAGCCACCAGTCCTGGCTCTCACCTTCGGTGCTGTTACTTAGCTCTAATTTACCCCTAAATGTCTTTTAAGAGCCCAGGAAGCAGTGGTAGTGTTGGTAATGCTGCTAGATAATACTGATCTCCTGTGGGTCAAATTGTCTGGTTCAGCACCAGTCAGATCCCGAGGGTGCTGGACCAGAGAGGTTCAATCTGTAGTGACTGCTAAGTAGTTAAGTTTGGCTAAATGTTTTTAAGATAACCATCTCTAGTTTTCAGTGTCTCTGCTTTCCAAAAATTTGCTGGCAAGTATGGGAAATTTTTAACTAGATAAAAATCTTTAGAAAGTATAAATAAATTGTAGTTCAGTCTTTAATTTTATATATATTGGGGGCTGCAGTAGATTTTTGTCCAGAACACCTACAAGTGGGGGCTTTGTAAAATATTAGGGTTTGATGGAGCTGCTCTACTTCACCTTGTAATTCTGAGTGGAACTCATAATAACCAAGACCTAGCCTAAGGAAAGACACCCCACACCCTCGTACTAACTGAAGCTGTCTGGTGAAAACACCAGATATTCTCTGCATTACAGAACACTGATTTCTGAATGGCACAATAGCTGAAACAGAATGCAGAAAGTTAAAAATGGGACACTGTAAAGCTAGCTACTACAAAAACTGGTTGGAAATTGGCCAAGTGCCAAGGCCCTAGGCAGGGGAGAATAATTTGCACAAATATAGTAGATATTTCTTACCAGTAGTGCTGAAAAGGAAGATACCTGTACATAATGGAGAGCTTCCTGACTTAGCCGCATGGTAAGTATGGATATCATCTAAGGTACACTGTATGAAACAGAGCTTAACAGCTTATGTATGTGCAAAGGGTCATTTGGCATGGAACACTGGCAAGCAACATTAAAAATACTGTTGGGAGACTTCTCTTTGTTTACACATGCACTAAGACTGAAAATAAGATGAAAAGTGCACCAATTGATATTTAAACTGCACTTTTTCCTACAACTTCACAGGTATAACCACTTCGAGCACAAGGGAAAAGAAAACTAAAAACACTCTCTCTGCTGGAGAACATCCCACTCCAAACCAAATAATCCCACAAAAAGGAACAGTCTACAGAACTGTTCCAAGAGACAGTAACTACCTATTTTTCAGCCAGCCTGAATGCTATCTCCATCTGTTGGAGACAGGAAGAGAACTGAGCATATTCAGCTGAGACAGACATTTTACAGCAGTAAGCGTATATGTAGACTACAGGCTTTTGTCGACAGAAGCTTTGTCGACAAAAGCTTTGTCGACAAAGAGCGTCTAGACTACATCCAGTTCTGTTGACAAAGCACTTTTTCCGGATGGGAAAAATTACAGAAACACTGTGTTCCACTGGTCTTGGGAGACAGATGGTATCTTCATAAGACTTGAGCTTCAGTCAGTGCAAGGTTATAGGCATCTTTCCTGCAGTTAGATTTTGGTTATGATTAATTCCTCTTGTAATTATAAGGTGAAATAGGACAATTCCATCAAACCCTTACTATTTTACAAAGTCCTCACTCTTTTTAAAGACGTTCTAGACAAACTGAACTATCAGATTTCTGATTAAAAAGAGACTTAGGCATGGAGGAGTTAGTTTGTTCTCTCTCTCTCACGCACACGCACGCACACGCACACAGTCACTCTGCCAGCTCAGAAGAACAGAGACCTAAAAGCTTCAGTTTATATGATTTAATGGCAAACAAAAACCCTTCATAACTGCAGATGTAAAGTTTCCTCGTGACCACTCATACCCTTCCAGAACGTTGTCAGCAAAACTCAAAACTTCAAAAACTCCAGGAAATACAGAGTGTGTAAATTGCACACTCATGTAACCTTAACTCTGCCCCTCTGGAGGTGGCGCAAGCCACTGGGAATTATCTTCATTCACTGCAGCTACATTCAATGTGAGTTGCAGCTGTATTAAAAGATGGAAGCAACAGGTGGGGAAGACGGACAGAAATATGTTGTGAACTGAGAAGAGGAGATTTGGCTGAGGCGTGTCATTGAGGGGTAAGGATATGAGGAGATAAGAGTTTGCACCCATTCCATAGGTGCACGTGAAGGAAAGAGAAGCATATGTATCTTGAAGAGCTATTACAAAATTGTATCCGTTGTCTCAAGCAAGGTACCAGGGAGGGGATGTTTCTATAGGAATTGTCAACAGCAAGGTGGGATGAGAGACCAGTGTGCGGATTCTATGATGGCTAAGAGGGAAGTAGAGGTTTAGAAGTTGTCCCATGAATAAGCAGAATGACGCAGGGGAGATGGGTCAGGTTCAAAAGGACAACGGCTTAACACCATCAGCTGTCCAGATGATGCTCCCGTAAACCCCTGTCTGCACATGCTCACTGAATCCATCAAGCTTGTGAATATGCACATGAGCCTTAGCCTGGAACTGTGTTAGCCTCGAGCATCTGAGACTCTGGTATAATCTGAGCTCTCGTGTGATTGCTATGTGTGAGGGGGGGAGGGAGGAGGAGAAGTTACCAGAACATGCCAACTTCAAGAAGAAATGTTTTCCAGGGACTCGAGAATCCCTTAGTCAAATGGCTCCAAATTTGGACCACTCTGTGTCTCTATGCAACAAATTTCAAGGGCTATCTGATTCAATGCTTTACAAGTGGTCTATAGAGTGACCTTCTATAAACCTCAAAAACAACCAAAAATAATTGCTGCGGAGGAGATATTCCGACAATGATGTATTGCTAACTAGAGATTGTAAAGACCTACTGGGCTGGTATTTTACAGGTCACACACCATAGCACTAGTAAGAATGGAAAGATTAGCAAAATGAATAATTTTTGAAAAATATTAACCCCAATTCAGTTGCTTATAGGATGATCTTATTTGTCCTCTATTTCTTCACAGGGCAAGTTCTTAAACCCCATGCTCACAACAGCCTCAACTCTATAATCTTACCTAAGGATGCAAGTTTGCTTAAACATGTTTATTTCTGATTTGCAGGACAGTTTCCAGAAATATTTAAAATCACAGATATTTGAAATATTAAAATGAACAAAGCTTAAGTAGTCTTGGCAAAGTGATGAAGAACAATTTAATGTAATGTTTTTAAAGAACGTGAAAGTGCAATGATTAAGTGTTTGGAAGTAAACTGCAATACATGTGTACTCATTTTTTTCCTTCTTATATTTGCAACTAAAATCTGAACATCCACTCACCGTATTCTGTTTGTCCTGCATTCTCATTTCATAGGCGGCCTGCCTCGGGTTACTGATCGCCTGAGGACTAGATCTATTTCCTCTCCCCAAAGCTTGAGGCGAAAACTGGCCACCAGGAATAAAAGACGGCTGATCCCTCTACAAAAGCAAGCAAATATACACATGGTGATACAAGTCTCATATTAGATATTACAAGAATAAAAACTAGCACATATAGTTGATATTCCTTTTGAGTTCCTAGATTATCAGTTGCTAGAATAAAATGAGCAAAATTCGATCACAATTATGTATTCAATTAATCTTAGAACAAATGTTTAAACAAGATCTTATATATGTAAAATATACCCTAGGATAACATGACTCTTACAATTTAAAGCCCTTCTATTTTTCAAGAGGTTTTATTAAATGCTCTCTCAAAAAGTAATATTTTTATACTAAGTTCCAGAAACTTGACGAAAAAAAATATGATTTTAATTGAAGAAACTCCATCTAGAATTAGAGTGAAAGATTTACATTTCAAGAAAGATAAAAAACCACTTTCTTGCACTCTGATCTCCATACTCCGCTCATCCTTATTTTAAACTCTAGATTTGATATGCACATTACACTCAATAAAAAGGGGCTCTATAAAAGTCTGAAAATCTTTGGTTAACTAAACTGAAGAGGATCCTATGACCCTCCTCCCTAGAGGCACAGGGATTCTAGATATGCAGGGAAGTTGAGACATCAAGCTCTGGGAAATGGCTGAGGCTTTCTGACATTAGAAATACTGGATAGCTACATAATTTAGAAGCCAAGGATGCCAATGAATTGAGGCCCTGTTCAGTGTCTTGAATCATTAGGTCACATTGTAAAGAAGCTACACCTATTTAAATGAGATATTTAGTAACATGCTTAGTACACAAATCCTAAATTCAAATGATCGTGCCAAAACTCTATCCTAAATACATAGGAAGGACATTTAGTACAAAAAATGTAAATGAAATGCAATTTTAAGGATGTGTCCTGACAAATGCATGTTACGGCTGTCACAACAATCAACAATTTGCCTTTATGAATGTGGTATTTTGCATTACTGTGAATAAATCTGCACATACATTTTTATCACAATGTGACTGAGTAAAACTTGCAGAGGAAACCTTGATGTGAAGCATTGACTTGCCAGTTTAAAGGTTCATGGTTGATTTAGCATTAACTGTTTAGTAAACTGACAACAGAAAATTAAACTTCAGCAGGCACTCAATAAAGAGGATCATCTTCTGTCCTCTCTGTTGATTGTTGGCACTTACTGTAACACAATGGCACAAACCCTCTGAGCAACTAATACTGTAAAGTATCTGATATCGTAGTCACATGCAGATGTACCTATATGCCAAAAGCCCCAATTTATTGTTATGCCTGAGGAACTTAAATTTTTCTCCCCTCTTTTAAATAGGTTTAAATGTAAACCTATGCGATTTTCCTATTAAAGGCTGCAATTTAAAAAACAACGTTTTTCTTAAAACAGACAGTTCACAGTAAGGCAAAAGCTATGCAATTTGTCACTGTAATTTTATCTAATTTACTGAAATGAGGCTAAGCCTGTGTATCACAATATAAAAATGCCTGTTATCATGAGTTCTTAAACTTACCTTCATTCTTTTCCTTTTTTCTTTTTGTCGCCTTTTGAAGTTCTCCTAAAACAAGAGTCAAGACAATTGAAGTAACCCAGTCTCACAGACCCTCCATTAACCACCACACAAAGAAAGATAAAGTAGCAAGTCTGAATAGGCGTCATGGCTACTGATCTAGGAGGCATGCAGAACTGAACTTTGCCCCAATCCCATCTAAGATTACTGGTCGGTGGCTGTCCTAAGCTACACTAGCAGCCTATGGGAAACACTTCCCAAAATCGAAGGGTTTTCAATACAGCTCATAATACTCAGAAAATTCCATTGCAATAACAAGGCCTTCAAGCCCACATGTGAGTATGCTGAAACAGTTTTGACAACCTGTCCACTTAGGTGTAGATAGTACAGAAATCTAGGTGCGACTATTAACAGCCTAGACAAGTTTCACAGTTCCTACGGGCTCAAAAAATTCCTGCCCTTCATTTTTATTTTAAGATCCTGGATCTTGCTCCAAATCCTGTTCTTCCACAAGTGTCAAGTTTGCTTCTGTAGTCTGGCACAGGATAGAGAGAATTATTGATTGTGACTATGACAGACAGTACATCCTGCCAACAATGTTTTTCTCACTGGATACTCCACACAGCTTTGTTCTCCTAAGAGAGTGGTTTTATACTCTCTTTTTTTATGAATAAACTATTTTAGAATCATTTTGCTTTCTATTTTCTAGCAAAATACCCCACAAGCTAGCAAAATGCTGCAATATAGCGAGTTGTTATTGTTGACCATTTTAAGAAGTTTAATTTGTTTAAACTTGGGCTTGTTTAGTTTGGAAAAGAGAAGACAGAGGGGACATGATAGCGGTTTTCAGGTATCTAAAAGGGTTTCACAAGGAGGAGGGAGAAAAATTGGTCTCCTGGGTCTCTGAGGATAGAACAAGAAGCAATGGGCTTAAACTGCAGCAAAGGAGATTTAGGTTGGACATTAGGAAAACCTTCCTAGCTTTCAGAGTGGTTAAACACTGGAATAAGTTGCCTTGGGAAGTTGTGGAATCTCCATCTGTGGAGATACTTAAGAGTAGGTTAAATAAATGTCTATCACGGATGGTCAGACAGTAGTGAGTCCTGCCATGAGGGCAGGGGACTGGACTCTATGAAACAGTTGAAGGATTCCTTTGGGGAAAAAAAGGAACACTGTAGTATTCTCTGCTTTCTCTTCAGATCATATAAATCTTTTACCTTTTACTGATTACAACATGAACATATTGCATTTCTCTAGAATTTAACTAAATTCAATACAACATGCAAAGTGGCCAACACCACATTTAGCAAAAAATTTGCCCCCCCCCCCATCTATCTGCTGGAAGAAAATACAACGGAAAAGCCATAAAAACAAAGAAGCTTTAAACAAGTCATATAGCCAATGGGACTGAACAAATGCAATTTTTTTTTATTCTAAAAGCATGAACTATGAACACTTACAGCATACGAAAATAGTCACTGGTATATTAAATTCAGAAGGACCCTTCAGTGTAACTAGCATGGTTGACAAAGCAGAAAAGTGAACACATGGTCACTTCTAGCCAGCTTTACATAGAACTAAGTGCTCTGAGTCAAGGACATCTTTACATTTGTGCTCTGTACTACGCCAAGCTCATTCCCCACACTGAAGCAATGAATTAATTATGTAGGGCTTGAAAAAATCCACTCACCTACTGGCCATTGGCAAGAAAAAAGCATATTTTTCAAAAAGAAGAAATTTCAAACCATTATGTTTGAAAAAGAACTAAATATGAACTGAAAAATATCCAATGGAGTGAAATCTTTTCCTTTTAGATAACTCCAGTGCCGGTTGAAGCTCAGGACTTTCCAATGTTCCTGTGGTGTGAAAACTGACCAGGGCTGTCTGTGTTCAAAGGTGCTACTCACTAACAAAAATCACATCAGTTTAAACAAAATGTTGCTTGGGTAGTGGAAGACACAAACGAAGGCCACAGAATTATTCACAAGGAGGGACGATCCAGTCGAGACGGGGGAGGTGGGAAAGGGAGTTGTGTGTGAAGAGACTAGCCTGATTTCATTATCAGCACTCCCTGTATCACTGTACAATACAATGAACATCTTAAAAGAGGCAACAGTGTTGCTGGCAGATCAAAGGCCAACCCATGCCAAATGCTCCCAAGGCATACTAAACACTGACAGATGCACAACTGGAAACCAGCCGGGTTCGCTTTGCTAGTGTTGTTAAAACTGATAAAGCGTTAAATGTTTAGATTTTATGAAATGCATGTAGGATGCTTCTAACACGGGTAACATCTTATACAAGTAATATTGAAGTGTTTTCTCTTCTACTGTAACATGGTTTATTATAACTACACAACCCCACAGTAAGGGGAGAAACATTACCACGTACGAAATACTAAAAATGTACTCTCAGAGGTGTCATCACCCCCCGCCCCAATAAATGGTGGCTTGTACCAGATAAACCACTGTGGAATATCAATGGACAAAATGCTTGGTCAATTGTTTCCCGCATATCCATGGCACGGATACGTGCCCAATCTCTCATCCCACCACAATTTGAGCTTGGGGGAAGGGCACAACCATCCAGTCAAGAGGGAACTGTTATCACTAAGGTGCTTGGAATTCAGAGAGAGGAAATTTTCTAAGCATAAACAAGGAATCCTCAAGCTGCTTAGTTTGGGCCCGCTCTAAAGACATGGCATAGCAGCTATTACCTTTCGAAACTTAGCGCTCATTTGTGCATGTTTACTCGTGTTAATCTTATCAATAATTCATTTATTTTGTTAGTTAGTGACTGTTTAGTTAGAATTATAGGATTGGCTAAAAGGGCTGTTTTACACATACAGAATGGGAAGCGACTGTCTAGGAAGGAGTACTGCTGAAAGATTTAGGAGTCGTAGGGGAGGACAAGTTAAACATGAGTCAACCGTGTGACACTGTTTCAAAAAAAGCAAACATGATTCTGGGATGCATTAATAGGAGTGTTGGGAGCAAAACACTTGTTGTGAGCAAGTCATTCTTCCGCTTTACTCTGCACTGATTAGGCCTCCATTGGAGTACCGTGTCCAGTTCTGGTCACCGCGTTTTAAGAAAGATGTGGAAAAATTGGAGAAGCTCCAGAGAAGAGCAACAAAAATGATTAAAGGTCTAGAAAACACGAGCTATGAGGGGAAACTGAAAGAACTGGGCTTGTTTAGTTTAGAAAAGAGAAGACAGAGGGGACATGATAGCGGGTTTCAAGCATCTAAAAGGGTGTCAAAAGGAGGAGGGAGAAAAATTGTTCTCCTTGGCCTCTGAGGATAGGACAAGAAGCAATGGACTTAAATTATATCAAGGGAGGTTTAGGTTGGACATCAGGAAAAACTTCCTACCTGTCAGGGTGGTTAAACCCTGTAATAAGTTTCTCAGGGAAGTTGTGGAAACTCCATTACTGGAGATTTTTAAGAGTAGGTTATACACACACTTGTCAGGGATGATCTAGAGAGACTGCTTGGTCCTGCCGTGAGGGCAGGAGACTGGACCCGATGACCTCTTGAGGTCCCTTCCAGTTCTAGTGTTCTATGAAATCTGAGGTACGGGTGACCTGGGCTCCTTTGAGACAGGGGCTGTGTCCAGACTCCATGCCTCCGTCGACGGAGGCATGTAGATTAGCCAGCTCGGAAGAGGGAAATGAAGCCGCGATTAAAATAATCGCGGCTTCATTTAAATTTAAATGGCTGCCCCGATCTGCCGATCAGCTGTTTGTCGGCAGATCGGGAGAGTCTGGACGCGATGCCCCGACAAAGAAGCCTTTCTTCATCGACACAGGTAAACCTGGTTTCACGAGGCTTACCTGTGTCGATGAAGAAAGGCTTCTTTGTCGGGGCATCGCGTCCAGACTCTCCCGATCTGCCGACAAACAGCTGATCGGCAGATCGGGGCAGCCATTTAAATTTAAATGAAGCCGCGATTATTTTAATCGCGGCTTCATTTCCCTCTTCCGAGCTGGCTAATCTACATGCCTCCGTCGACGGAGGCATGGAGTCTGGACACAGCCTGGGAGTAACCTGAATATTGCCATGATGCTTGGTATAGGGACAGCTATCAATGGTAAGCTTACCTAGGGCGCAAGACAGATCAGAGTACTCAAGGGGCTGTCGGTGACTGCGCGTTACAGTTGTTTAGGAGTTCACACTTGCTAATTGGCTAGTAAAATCTAACTTTTATGACATAACACCAGTTTGGGGGTTGTGCTCCGCTCCCTGGCACGCTGCTCAGAAGTCGGCACTCATGCTTGGGAGCGTCTCCGGACAGCGTGACAGAACATTCCAAAAAAGTAACGGTTTCTAAATTCCATGAAAACTGCCTAAAACTGAGGTTCCCAAACCGGGGTACTACAGCACTGTTGGCAGGGGCACAGCCCCAACGCAGAGAGAAGGCTCTGTTGTGTGAGGATAGTCTCTGGTGCCAAGACTAGGCTCCAAGCCCATCTCACTCCCCCTACTGCCACAGCTGCAGCTGCTACCAACTGACTGTACCACTCCTCTGCTGGGGCGGGGGCGACTGAGCAGGGATCCACAGACTGAGCCCAGGGAAGTACTGACTCCCTCCCCCACACCACAGAAGAATTAGACCTGTCCCTTCAGCATGGCCTAAAGCCTGCAGCAGGGAAGCAGAGGGACTGTACTAAAAGGACAGGCAGTATTCATGGAGTGAAGCCGCCTGCTCCTCTGCTGATCCCAGGGCCAGTCCTTCAGTGCACCCCTCTTGCACTCCACTTGCATAGGAAGCCAAGAGCAGGAGTCTGGTCCCAGCACCTGAGACAGGTTGCCTGCTGCAGGGAGCAGAAGGCTTCCTTGATTGCTAAAAAACGAGTATGGCATTTGGGGTCAGGCCCTCCCTCCCCTCCTCTCCTGTGAGCATCAGATGCTGGACACACTCTGGTACCAGACACCTTGTTCCCCAACCTCCTTGGACATTGGGCGCACTCTCCTCTGCCCCACTGAGAGTCCTGGCCACCCTTCTCGTACCCTCACAGATACAGTAGGCAAACATGGGAAATGAATCTCTTGTAGGAGGGTGCAGCAAAATGTCTGGGACCCTCTCATATAAGCCGTGTATGCAGAAGAATCTGGGTCATAAATGCTTTACCTCATCATCCTTCCTCTTTTTAAAAATGCTATCTTCAACTTCCCCAACAGCCAACATGATCATCTGTACTCGCTGTAGGTTGACGTAGCCACTCTCTGTGAGGTAGCCCTGCAAGGTAAGAAAGTTAACGCATGTAGCAGGTCAGGGGTGAGCCTCCCAAGTATCTGGATTTTTTTTAAAATAAAGTGACAAAAAGTTGAAACGTACCCCGGTTTTGTGCACCACGTTTTTATATATGCCAACTAGACGATCAATTGCGCCCTCCCTGGGAACAAAAGAATAGAGAGTTCAGTTTTATTCTATAACAACAAGTTCTATTTCACCTGTTTACAGACATATTAGATAGATCTACAGAAATGAATGAAAATACATCTATTCCTATATATAGAATGGCTTTATATACCTGATCTCCAAAGATGGCAAATGAGGAAGAAAGTCATTCCCCACAAAGAAACACATGAAGACCCAGTCATCTATGCTTCTCTCAATATCAAAAGTAAAAGGCAGGCTGGCCATAGTTAGTTCTTTTTCCAAATACTGCAACAAAAACAAAGCCATTGGGAAGCTTGTCAGATGCTACTACAAACAGACTTTACGGAAAGCAGCTTTAGAAAACAAATTTTTGCATACCTCTCGCAGTACATTTAATCGGATAAAGATAAACTCTTGTTCCGAGCCAGGAGGACAATCTGCAAACTGATCATGCTGCAATACAAGAGAACAGGGAAAAATATTCTTCACATGCTGGCCCATCTTAACATTTTATTGAGTTAGTATTAAAGGTTTAATCCAAAAAGCATTAAGGATACAGATACAAGTCCAATTCCTAAACTCTGTATGCTATTTCTTTCCTTCTGTTCTCACTTGGACAAAATGCCAATTGTCTTTAATTTTGCCCAACTAATTAGTAACAAGGGAGTGAGTAGATTTCAAATTTGCACCACAATAAAAGGTCAGTACTGTGCAAACTTTTTTTTTTAAACTTATTAATGGAATTACCTGATTTTTTTAATACTACTATTGTATTTCAACATACAAAACACATCTATGAATGCTTAACTGATTATAATTGAGCTTAGACGCAAGGAACAACTGCAAGCTTAACACTCTTACCTCTCCTTGTTTCTCTCTTGGTATACCTTGACAATCCTTCACCTCATGTCCAAACTGATTACAGAGACCACAAGGTTTGGGTTTATTCGGTTTAAACTCTTCTCTAATTATAGTGAAGTTTGGTTCATGGGTAGCTAGTCCAAGCATGATCAGATCAGCTATCAATCAGAGCAAAAAAGAAATAAAAATTAGACATAAATGTGTGTCTACTAGTTAAAGAACCAAGTGTATTCCATTGTAAACAACTGAGAGCAAGGCATGTGGGTGCATTCCATACATGTTGAAATACTGTCTTATAAAAGTCAATGTCATTTGATACTCCAGATATAAACAGTTCTTCAGCTATGGATAATATTGGATCTCGTCCCCAAAAGTAAAATAGCCCTTCCAAAATTACATTAACCAATTCACTGTATACTTCAAATACATGCATCAGCCTAAGCATTTGGCTTTTTCACCATCTGGAAACTGACAGCAGAAGAAAGCATAATCCACAACTTTATTTGCTAACAAAGGAGGAGGAGGACTTACCATCAGCCCCACATAAACAATGATGAGTGTTTGGGTCATGGTTTGGTTGCGCTAAACAAAAGAAAATTAAGTGTGGTCAAATCAAGCTATTATATGCAATTTCATCAAGCCTTCTGAACACACGTTACAAACAAACAATACAAATGCACACACTGTAGTTAACTTACCTCTCTGTCGTCTAATGTAATCCATGATTTTGTGTTCCCCTTCACCAGGAGCACTTGCATCAGATAAAATAACCTGTAAAAGGTTTAGAGCGATGTAAATATTTGAACGTCAACAGCACAGGACAAAAAAAAGTGAGTAAACATTTAAAAATCAGTGTCTTGACTATCTGAAGTTCCATTTAATAATTGCATCTAAATTGCCTTCATTTTTAATATGAATTGCACACTCATTGCACTAAATTCAAGAGCCATGTGTTACTTACACATTACTTTATTCAAACAGATTTTCTACCAGTTCTATTCAAATGCTATGTTAACTGCATTATCGAGTACTGAAAGTTACTAGGACTGTTTACTAATGTACCTCAAGTTTCCTAAGCAAGTTTAAGAGTTGCTCTGGACAACTGACAGCATCAACATGCATGAGACCCTCACAACCCTCCCTTAGAGCTCTGGAACCCCAGACACTAGGGTGATGGGGATCATGTAAGAGTGGGGTTCACAAACTCTGTTGCGTATGGAGGGAATGGCCTTCCCCAAGCCCCCCAATTAGAACACACTTGAACAACCCATCTATGGAAAAATGAAATGGCCAGCTGTTTCTGAAGTGGCTGAATATCCTGCCCTTCCAATTCAGAGTAAATGCGATGTTATCAGTCAGCAAGATTTGATAGGAAAAACAGGAAAGCCAGAAGGACGAGATAATGACAGTGATAGGAATCATTTTTGGTGTCTAATGTTGTGCTGTTCTCCAATCACTTGCAATAACTGAGATAAAAAAAAATCAGGTCTGCAACCTACATGAAGCAGAACACAAGTTAAAAATTCAGCAGCTGGAGGATGGGCAGGGGACACATGCTGTACCCATATGCTGTCTCCCTCCCCCCCTCCCCCCCCCAAGGAAAAAGCTTTCTAACTCGTCGCATCTTTCGAGAGACAGTTTACCTTGGCTTCCTACATCAAACATTATTACTGTGCTCCTTAACACCCCATTTTGATACAAAATCAAAACAAATGGCTCTACTGGATGATGTTATTAGTATGAAATTTCTCTCTTAGGTGAAAAACCTTGTTGTGTAAGTTACCCTATCTCCAATAATACCATAGTGACAGAAGACAAGGCTAATTCACTGTTTAAATTTACACTGTTCAATCATACTACAGTTCAGACTAATACATCCACCCTCATTTTCTTGAAGTATGAAAGTGTGAAACTTACTGTCAAATTTTTCCACCCTGGGTCATTGTTTAAACGATCAGCAATGTAATAGCGAAGGCATTTAGCAAGATTGTCCATAAACTCGGTTCCCTAAAAAGTGATAGAAGAAAATGAATTAACCCATCATTTAGGCGTTAGCAGTAGCTGGTTAAAGTACAAGACTACTTACTGGTGTAATGCAATTGCTGTCAAATCTCTCTTTCACTTCTTCCGGAGGAAGAAAGCCACCTACAAAAAGAGGTTTAATACAACACATCAAAAATAAAATATAAGGAATGAATGCCACTGGTGCAAGATAATCTGGAAACACAGTTTATCTGAAACAGTGAAGAAAAACCATAAGCCCTAATAAAAGCTGTTGTTCCCTGCACCCAACAGCAAACTGCTGTTATGGTTGTGCTATCTTCAGTTAAAGCAGAGAACAAACAGAGAACTAAACTTGTTGACAGGGATGAAGGAATTCAGACAAAGTGGGTGATTGAAGGGGAAAAAATAGTGTAAACTCAAAAATGTGCCTCTTTCAGCAATGGAAGGCAATCAACAAAGGAAGTAATCTCACCCAGCCTGTCTAATATCCTGGGACCAACACTACTATACCACCCTGGAAAACATAAAATAATTCATACAGACAGCTGCAAAGACCACATCTCCCTGCCCAGCATCTTGTAGCAGAACATGCCAGAAAGAGACTTCCTCTAACTATAGCTATTCTACCATCAGGAATTAACTTGCCTCTTATATCTTTCTCCACTATTCCTTTTCATTGCTGGCTAATTAATATCCATGTAGCCACTCAACCTCATAACCCCGGGGTCATTTTTGACTCCTCCCATCTTTCTCTTTTCACATATACGCCATCATCAAATCCAGTCTCTTCTCCTCCTAACATCTCTAAAGCCTCCTCCAACTTTTCCAGGCCCATCACAAGAACACTAGTTCACACGATCGTGGTCTCACTCGGACTGCTGTAGCTTCTCCCAGCATTGCCAACTTGTGTCTCCAATTCAGCTAGGGATGTTAATTATTTAAAACGTTAACCGGTTACACACTAGGTTTAATTGGTTAACCTTGGAGCAGAACACGCACCTGCCCCTCACCCCTCCATCAGCATCGCACAGTGGCTGGGGGCGCTGCTCCAGCTCAGCCGGGCTGCCAATTGACACGTTACCCATAAGCATCATCCAAGAAGTGCGATGCTTAGTGGGTAATCGGTTAATCTTCTACGTCCCTACGTTCAGCCAACGTATTTCAGCTAAACCAGTCTTACTTTCAGTCAGACCAGGTCATATCAATCCTCAAGTTCCCTCACTGGCACTTTACCTCCCCTTCAAGTTGGAGCAACTGTCCCCTTCCAAACACTACACAATCTATCGCACATCACTCATGCCCGGCTGCTCTGCATTCCACAGCCCTGCCTCCCACGTCTCCCCTCCCCACTCGCACCTTCAGGCCTTACGCCATCGCCTGTCATTTAAAGCACGGCCACTCTCCCGGCACAACATTTGTGTTTATCTGTCGACTACAACAACCAGCTTCCTCCTCTTATGGCCTGACTTTAACCCAAATTAAGACCAATCCGAGATACATGGGGCAACTAAGGGTCATTTGTCTTTTGCATAATGTACTTCAGATTGTGAGCTCACTAGAGCAAGGACATATTTATATATGTTACTATGCTACGCACGCCTGGGGTGCTGCACACATGAAAAAACAAGCCCTGACATTTTGCTGTGTTATCTAGCCTCTTCTACAGCTAAAAACCATGTTCATTTCACAACAAGGTGCCACCCAAACACTTAAAGCCATCAGTTACTTAGTAGCATCTGATGTGACGCAAACATCTGTACCTTTTGCCAGAATTTCTTCTCTTATCCTTTGCTTCTCTTCTGCACCTTCCATTCCTTCCTTTGATGCTCTGAATCGTCTGGACCTCTGCTGATTCATTTTTGCCCGGGGTGCCTAAAGTGCGTATTATAGTATTTTATTCAACACTGTAGGGGACAGATTTTTCTTTATCTGCTCAGTTGTTTTCTGTGACTTGGTCACACCCAACACAGCCTTAGGGAATTATTTAGACAACACAACAGGGTGGAGGAAATCATGTAAAAGTTTTGTATCTTCCAGCCAGCTCCTCCCTTCTTCTACGTGTTCCCTCCTTCTATAGATGAGTTCCTAAAACCAGAAGACCACAGGAAGCCAGCACTGGTGTCACCGTGAATCCTTTTCTTGAACAAACTTCTGGGCAAGTTGCCTGCAATTTTCAAGAAGGGGGCTGAAAAAATGGGGATTCTCGGTCTTCATTACTGGCTAATAAGTATCAGGTGGAAGCTAAATATGCTCTGAAATGTCACAATGGTCTTCCAGCTCCACAGTGACTCCAAATGAGGAGTAATGATCTCCTGGCTTTGCCAGGTGGTCTAGGATAAAGTTATTAGGACGTTCAAAATAAAGTCCTAAGTATCTCCAGTTTCTGAACATTAAAGAGTAAGGCTGACAACTCAGACTTCAACCACCCTTTTAGGAAAGGGTCTTCTACTCAACTGCATGTATCTATAGCCTTCTTCAGGGTATCAAGCCCTAGAAATCTTTAAAACATCCATTTCGTGGCATGGAGCACGCAGGGGAATCCGTAAAACCAGCATCCTTCTATATCTCCTTTAAAGGGTCACCAGCTCCTAATCAGGACCTTACCAGCTAGCCAAGCTCTCTCTTGACATTCAGAGCTCCACTCCTAAGCTTTTGGGGGCCACGCTTCCTTTTGGACTGGGAGACTGTATTAAATTACAGAGAGCAGCAGACCCTCCCTCTCCCCTCAAAAAAAGACCCTTCTCCCCTGTTCTGAAGCCATAACATGTATCTTTCAACCTCCTCATCCCTTTTCAGGGATTCTTCTCATAAAAGCAACCAAAAAAATCATCTCTCCCCCATTACAGATTGCAGCAATAGGCCCGATGCTACAAAACTTACACTGATGTCAAGTTTCTACTGCCGCTATTTTCTCATTCACAGTAATGGGAAAAGTTGTGGCTCACAGACCATAGGTTCCCATGCAGAAAGCAGCAGCAGTCTGCTATAATGCACCTCTTCATTTTACTCATGCATCCCGAACCACTACTTAATACTGCATTGATCAAAGTAGTAAATCCATGCATCACTGCCAAAGTGATTTTGATACATAGCATCTGTTAGTACAGTAGAAAGCAATTAAAGAGACATGACTGAAAGTAGAAAAGTCTTTTACAACACTTCCGGGTGCCTGTCTGCATGAGAAAACTCAGCAATGGTCACATCCAAGTCTCAGTCATGCACCAGGTGTAAACATTAACGTTTTCCCGGCAAGATACATGAATCTTACAAGTTCCATATAACAGAGAAACATTTTTGAGCATGAACTTCCTTTTAACGCTAGGGATGTGAACAACTAGTTGAGTAGTCGACTAGTCATTCCCCCACCCTTGCTTGACACTGGGCTCACTGCGGCGTTTCAAAGTGGCAGCACCACATGGAGCTTGGGTGCAGTAGGGGAGTCCCCAGCTGATCCCAGGCTCCACAGAGTGCTGCTACTTGGAAATGCCATGAGGAGCCTGATGCCGGGCTCTCTGCGGTGTTTCGAAGCAGCTGTGCCACATGGAGTCCAGGGTCAGCTGGGGACTCCCCAGCTGATCCCGGGCTGCATGCCATGTTTGAAAGCAACAGCCCCGGGCTCCATGCAACACTGCTGCTTTGAAGCACCGTGGGATGCATGAGGCCAGTGGGGGCCTGCCCCGCTGGCCCCGTGTTCCCACAGCACTTTCGCCTGTGAAGTGTAGCAACAGCCGTGGGGCTGTTTCTACACTTTAAAGGTGGAGGTGCCCTTATTGACTACTTGATTAGTCAATTAATGAAAATTTAACATCCTTATTTAACAATTTAACAGACAGGTAGTAGGTTTATTTCTGACATTTTTTGCAGCATAACAGCATAAACTATAACATGGGACAGAGTATCCTAAAATCTATAGCAGAGAACATTTTATTTAGGTTTTATTCTGAGGATACAGCAACATACTTGAGTGCATATATAAGCATTTATAAGACTAACACATATGATAATAAAGATTGACAATTTGAGTTAAAAAAAAGATATTTCAAATAGACACCCACTCAGGCTTAATCCAGAGAAAAATACATCTGAGTCTGTCAAACAAATTTTAATGTAATTGGGTAACAATCAGAAATTGAATATTTATAAGAATGCTTTTTCTTGGCTTATTCTTCAGCCAAAACACCTGTATTCGCTCCCTCTTCTTCCCCTGGGTTTTGTGTACAAGTCAAGCAACAAATGCAGGTGACTCTTAATTATATTGTGGAAGATTTCAATTAGTTGCTAAATTGTAAGTGTTCATTTGTAGGCTTTTCTGATCTTTCACAGCCAGCTTGCCGCACAAACTACCACCGATTTCATAGATTCATAGGATTTAAAGCCAGAAGAGACCTTTAGAGTAGCCCTTATTTACAAAGGACTTGTGCTCCGAGAAAGCAAACCAGAAGTTATCCCCCACAGCCCTCCACCCTGAAATAATACACTAGACAAATAAAAGCTTTCTTTGGCATATGCCAAACTGAAGTGTTAGTCAAATATTGGTTGTGGTAACTGAACTACACATATTAAATGAAAAGCTGAACTACTGCCAAATGAAGTTTATGAAAGCCGAGAGCATCAACCGTGGCAGTCGGGCATTACAGGGAAACAACATAAACATTTCCGAACTTACTACTCCATCTATTGCCATGTAGAGAAGTCGTCTTGGCCTGACGATATTGAAAAGTCTGTCAATGTACTCAAAAATGGCAACCATCATTTCATCTTCATTTTTGGGCGCTGGTCTATAATTTAACAAGACATCCCATTAATGTTTCAAATAATACAGAATACAAGCTACATACGAAGTGAGGAAAGAATCGCTTACTTGTCCTCCGGATGGGTGCATGGATGAATAATACCATTCATATCCAAATACAGGTTATCAAACTCCACCTCGTTGGGATTTGGCTTGCTGGTATCAACTGGAATTTTGATGCCATTGCATTCTTTAGGCTGTGAACACAGTAACAATGAGCCCTTTCAGTATTTGCCATTCATGCAACAATTGTGATATCAGAGAGGCTTTAAACTACGGATGTTAAAACGCAAGTGGAGGGGGGGTAATCGTGTAACTACTAAAAGCCGGCTCCTTGTGCGTACCGGCTCCCATGTGCCCCTCTGCGCTGCTGCCTCTGAGAGGCAAAAGCATGAGGGGGAGGAAGGCACGGATCCCCAGAACCTACTGCTTAAAAGCTGGCTCCCTGCGAGCACCAGCTCCCACCTTCTTCCCCAAGCTGCTGCCTCTGATACAGATGCAGCAACACGCTGGGGGGAGGAGAGGAAGCTTTCATGTAACTATGAAGGTTAACCAATGAGCTCAGGCTCATAAGTTAATAATTTAAACATGTACACCATCACATCCTTATAGTTTAAACACATCAGACCCAAAGGAGATTTAAAAAACACTAAGGGCGATGAAGCAAAGAACAGCTGAACATCAGCTCACAATATAATTATATATAGATCTTGTCTACACCAGTGTTTCAACCTTTTTTTTATATATAAAGTATCCCCTTTAAAAAAAAAGTTAAGTACCCCCAGTACCTACAGTTTTCAGACAGACAATTTTTTTTTCTACCATTAAAACACATTTATTTAAATAATTGAATCATAGCCGAGTGGGTGATGAAATGTTTGTGTAAAAAGTACATAAATAATAAAGCACTGTAAACTTAAAACCAAAATTCAGTTTTCTCCAAATTTCAGTTGTGTTGACGTACCCCCCAGACTTCTCTCGAGTACCCCGAGGGAGAAACATTGGTCTACACTATAAAATAGCCTTTGTTTAAAAATGGCCTAGGCAATCATACGTTGTTATATGGCCACACAGACAAGACATAAGAACACTCCCACTACAATTAAGTAACTTAATCAAGTTTTAGACAGAGTTAAAACATTGTTCTTTAAACATATGTATATTTTTGCCCCTCTGTCCACAAGAGCAAGAATAATGTTATAAAAGAGAATGTTGTAGGGCTAGCAGGACCTCACACAGCTTCTGTAAGTTGATTGTCTAAGGAGCCCTGTCCTGAGTTATAATCAAGAGGAGGTTTTACAACATTAGTCCTACGTTAGTCTTTACACTTTATGCAAGAGAAGGCCTGTGAGAGATGGACTGCACATTTGGACAAACCAGGGGCACTTCAACTATTTCTCCAATATTTCGCTTTACAGCACAGATAAAACAAAAAAGACACCGCTACTTTTTGTCTGTTCCTGTCTTGTCAGAAGAATCAAAATCATGGTGAACACTAGGGACATAAAAGTATAATCATTTAAACCAGTGTTTCTTAAACTTTTTAAGACTGAGGAACACCAAAGAATTTTTTTTTTTTTGGAGGGACACCAAGGATTTTTTGTTGGTGGAAAAAAAAGGGGGGGAGGGGGAAGGCGGGGAAAAGTTATTGAGGAAAAAAAGGGCTGGGGGGAAGTTATTGAGAAAAAAGGTCACCTGTCCCTTTAAGGATGGCCATTTTGAACTCTGTTGTTTTCCGCGGCACACCGGTGTGCCACGGATCACAGTTTAAGAAACGCTGGTTTAAACAGTTAACAGTCAGACTTGGGTTTATCTATTACTGTTAACAGTTAACAGGTTCCCGCCCCACTCTGGGGAGCCAGCTGCCACCCTGCATTGCTGGCTCTGTATCAGAGGCAGCAGTGTGGGGCAGCAGCCGGCTCCCTGGGAACAGGATGGAAGGTGGGGAGCCAGCGGCTGCCCTGTGTTACAGGTGTGTGTAAACCACTGAGATTTTCGGTGGTTATACAACTTCCCACTTTTTCACATCCCTAGTGAAAACATGACCAAAAACCTTATTTTGGAACACAGCAGAAGCACTCATGCCCATTACACTAAGCATCCAGTAACTGTGATGGTAAAGGAAAGAAGCACCTGCTTTCCATCTACTTTGGGAAATATTCGTTAAGAATGGCCACACTGGGTCAGACCAAGGGTCCATGTAGCCCAGTATCCTGTCTGCCGACAGTAGCCAATTCCAGGTGCTTCCGACGGAGTGGACAGAACAGGCAATCAGCAAGTGATCCCTCCCCTGTCATCTGGTACAAGCTGAACCTCTCCAGTCCCACACTCTCTGGTCTGACATGATTTGAGTTCGCCAGATGTCCACTTTTCACAGGTGTGGCCAAGTTTCCCATGGTCCCATAAAGTTTGCTTACAGCCACCAGTCCTGGCTCTCAGTGTTCTGAGCTGTTATTTAGCTCTAATTTACCCCTAAATGTCTTCTAAGAGCCCAGTAAGCAGCAGAAGTGTTGGTAATGCTGCTAGACAATATTGACCTGCCATAGTCTGGCAAATTCTCTGGTTCGGCACCGGTCAGATCCCGAGAGTGATGGACTACAGAGGTTCAAAGTGTACCAGCTTCTGGCCAACAGAAACTAGGGACACAGAGAGCAGGTGTTGTATCCCCACCTATCCTGGCTAATAGCCTCATGAACCTACCCTACAGGAACTTATCTAGTTCTTTTTTTGAGCACTATTACACTATGTCTAGATTGCGCTCTCTTGCTCAAGAACATATGCAAATGAGGCATGGCGATGAATATCATCGCACCTCATTTGCCAACTTAATGAGCTGCCATTTTTGCACAAGAAGGAGCACTCTACACTGCTCCTTCTTGTGCAAAAACCCCCTATTGCGGAAGAGCCTGTTTGCCTGAAAACAAGCGGCAGAACAGCTCTTGAGCAAAAACTCCTTGTGCAAAAATGGCGGCTCATTAAGTATGCAAATGAGGCGTGGTGATATTCATTGCCATGCCTCATTTGCATATGTTCTTGTGCAAGAGAACACAATATAGATGTAGCCTTATAGTCTGGGCCTTCACAAGATCCCCTGGCAAAGAGTTACACAGGTTGACTGTGCATTGTATGAAGTACTTCCTCTTGATTTTAACCTGCTGCTTATTAATTCCATTGGGTGACTAAGTCTGCTGTTCTTGAAGGAATAACACTTCCTTATTTGCTTTCTCCGCATTAGTCAAGTGTTTAAAGACATCTATCCTATCCCCGGTTAGGTGTCTCTTGTCCAAGTTGATAAGTCCCCATCTTTTTAATTTCTCCCGATATAAAAGTTGTTCCCTACCCGAACTGTTTGTTACCTGTGCCTTTCCCAATTCTAAAAGATTTTTTGAGATGGGGTAACCAGATCTGCACACACTATTCAAGATGTGGGTATACTGTGCTCTCATAGACAAGCAAGATGCTTTGTCTTATCTTTTTCCTCATGGTAGCTAACACTGGCAGCTCTTTTGGCTGCCAATGCAGACCGAGCCAATGTTTTTAGAGAACTAATTCAGGATGACACCGAGACTTCTTTCCTGAGTAGGATATTTTCCAACGTGCGTTACTTTGTTGACTGACACTGAATTTCGTCAGCTATTTTGGACAGACGCAGCGGCAGGGTGAAGGCAGCTTCACAGGAGCCACCCCACCCCCACAGAAATTTACCAGAATAAAAACACTTTTCATCATCCCTAGTACAGAGACAAATGTGATCCTTCCACCCCTCTTGCTCTCTAGTAGTCAGCCTTCCCTCTTATGGGAAGATGTTTGGGATGCTCGGACACTACCCATCACCTTCCAGCTTGAGGAATGTCCCTCCAAGCCAATATCTTCATGACCAATAACTATACAAAATCTTCAGAAAGGGAGCCGAGTTAGTCTTTAAGGTGCTGCTAGACTATTGGTTGTTTTTTGAGTTTTCCCAGTTACAGACTAACAGAACATGTAGATGATATCATGAGCTTCTGTGGGCACAACCCACTTTTTCAGATGACTGGAGTATTACAAGTCCAGATCCAAGAATAAATAAGGGAAGGTGGGGGAGAGAAGGGGAAGAAAAAATAGTGATTTAGATTGTCCTTATCAGCCTCTTAAAACGTGGACAATTTGCACTTCTATAAGTACCCATTGTTAGGCTGGTTGGTTAAGTCATTAGGATGTGGAAGGTAGTGTGCGAACCAGCCAATATCTTTATTAATTCCCCACTGATAGAAATCAAACTATACAAAATCTAATTCTCATCTTTCCCTTAGCTAAATCAGTACAGGTTGAACCTCTCTAGTCTGGCACCTCAGGACCAGGCAGGTGCCGAACCAGAGTATTTGCTGAACCATGGGAGGTCAGTATTGTGATGAATGAGTCTCTTTATTTTTATTTCACTGAGACGAATAAATAGAACAGCACTTGCAATGCGGTTTAAATAATGTTGGACTATACTGATATACCCTACATAAGCCTACGCCTAGCCATAGCTTATCAGCTCTCTATAACACAGGCTACGTCTTAGCCCCATTTGCATACCTCTGGCGCAAAGTCTTGCGCCAGAGGTATGCAAATGGGACTAAGCATGGAATATCACCGAGCCTCATTTGCATATCTAATGAACCGCCATTTTTGCGGAAGAGGCTCTTGCGCCAGACGGAGCTGTCTACACTGCCCCTTTTGCGCAAGAAAAGCCCTCTTGCGCAATGCCATTATTCCTGAAAATAATGAGCGTAGCGGCATTGTGCAAGAGGGTTTTTCTTGCGCAAGAAGAGGCAGTGTAGACAGCTCCTTCTGGCGCAAGAGCCTCTTCTGCAAAAATGGCAGCTCATTAGATATGCAAATGAGGCTCAGCAATATTCCACACTTAGCCTCATTTGCATATCTCTGGCGCAAGATCACACCAGTGTAGACATAGCCACAAAGTGTTAGTGTTGTTACACAATTTTACTTCATTGGCACAGGGAAGTGAGTAGATAAAGCACAAAAACCATGCTTATGTTTAGCGGCATTACCACCACTTCCACTGCTTGCCCGTATCTCAAAAGACAGTTAGGGGTAGAACTGAGAGAGCCAGGACTGGTAGCTGCAAACAAACTGGACCATGGGAAACATGGCCACTCTCACAGTAAGTGGACATCCGGCTAACTAAAATCATGCTGGACCACAGATGTTGCCAGACTAGAGAAGTTCATAGTTTCCATCTTTCATGCTTCAAGTTCCTCTTTCCAGTCTGGAGCACTGTAAGACGCCCTCACACATCAAATAGTCTTAAAATGTGTCTCAGAAACTTTCGATTATAATGTCTTATGGAAACTACGTATAAATCTCATACTGTCTTATAGAAATCTTGTATTGTAATGTCTTATGGAAACTGTACATAAACCTTATAATGTTTTACTACGGGGCTGTACATCCTGCTTGCTACGTTTGCCAACCCCTCTTCCACCTGCCCAGAGCAACGGGGAGAGGAAGGCAGCACAGCTTCTGACCCTCTCCCTCAAGCACTGGCGAGGATGTGAGACTCCCACTCACCCTCCCTGGAGCACAGGGGAGTGGGACAGGCTGCAGGGTTTCACCCCACCAAGCATCATGGGCTATATCTACACTAGCGGGTTCTGGCAGCTTCTTGCACAAGAACATCTTGCACAAGGGTTCTTGTGGAAGAAGTCTTGCACAAGAAAACATCCACGCTGCCATGTGCGAGCTGTGCTTTTGCGCAAGAGCGCCCATGGCAGTGTGGACGCTCTCTTGAGCAAGAAAGCTCTGACGGCCATTTTAGCCACAGGGCTTTCTTGCGCAAGAAATCCCTGCTGAGCATCCACACTGCCCTCTTGCGCAAGAGCTCCTGCGCAGGAGGGCTTACACCTGTTAAAAAAGAGCATAGCTCTTGCACAAGGAGCCATCTCTTACCACGCCGTACTGTAAATTTCCTTGCGCAAGAGCAGTGTAGACGCTCTGCGGATTCTTGCGCAAGAACGGCCGTACTTACGCAATAACCCGCCAGCGTACACATAGCCAGAGAGTGGGGAAAGCTGCGCAATTCCACTTCTGGTTCTTTCTGGCCCTGGCTCCTTCTGCCCCCCAGTCACCGCTCTCTCCTTCCCCCGCAATCCTGTTCTGGTTCTCTCCCCCGCCACCACCTAAGGTGTGTGTGAAGGGGGCTAGGGAGGGGAGAAATTAGCAGCTTCTGCGCCCCTGAGCATCAGAGGGGAGGGAAGTGGTTGCGTGGCTTCCGGGGCCGCACAGCTTGCAGCTTTGCCCCCACCCCACCAGAGCACCAGGAAAAGGGAGAGGAGAAAAGCCGTGCAACTCCCAGCGTTGGCCCCCATCCCAGAGCTCCAGGGAGGGGTCAGGGGAGCGACTGCACAGCTCCAGTGCCCTCTATGGAGGGGGGCTGCTCCAGGGAGGGAGGCCGCTCCAGAGCCACCCCAGTCCTGAGCAGCAGCTGAGCACTGGGGTAAGGGGAGGGAGTCCGGAGGGGATGCAGAGTAATGTGACAACGTCACTGTTGTCCTGCTGGAAAAACGAAAAACTTTATATATAATATATATATATATATATATATATAAATAAAAGGAAAAGGAAAAGGAAAAGGAAAAGGAAAAGAGAGACTTTGTATTAGTCTTATAATGTTTTACAGTCCTTAGGAATAATCAAGGTAAAGAAAATGTCCTTGCACTAGAAACAGAACAGATCTTATCCCTTTGACTTGAAAGTGGTTCTGTTGAAAGTGGTTCTGTTCTTGATCAATAAGGTGTGAATGAATGAGGCAGGGAAGGCAAATAGCTTTGTGGTCCTTCAAAAGAAGGTAACAACTGGTAACAACTTGAAAGAATTAACTATTTCCATAGCTGAAAAGGGGGAGAATAGGAGCCAAACCCAAGGACACCAAGACGCTGTCAAATGGGTTCATTGTGAAGGAATCAGATGTATGGACGGCCTTAGAGTCAAAAGCAAACACCCTCTTTGCAGATGAATGTGGCAACACTGGGGACAACACCCAGAAGAAGGCGCCACAGATCTAATTAAGAACTAAGGCTATGTCTAGACCAGTGGTCCCCAACCTTTTGGGGCTGCCGGGCATCCGAGGGCGAGGCTGCTCACACAACGTGTGCCAGGACCGGCCCAGATCATTCCACGGGCGCACATAAGTGCCCCGGTGGGTGCCATGGCGCCCACGGGCACTGCGTTGGGGACCACTGGTCTAGACTATACTCTATTTCAAAAGTGCAAATAGCCTGGACACGTCTTTTTTCCCCTCCAGAAAAAAGCCTTTTTTGAAAAGGGTTTTCCTTAAAAAATTAGGCTTACACGGTTTTTTCGAAAAAGGGTTTTTCCTCCCAAAAAGACGCATCCAGACTACTTGCACTTTCGAAAGCTCCACTTTCAAAAGTGAGATCAGAAGATGATATGCAAATTCCCACAGAATGTGCATATTCTCTTTTGAAAACAGAGCATAGTTTAGACATACCCAGACACAATGAAAGCACGCAGACTTACATGAGAGGGAAGCTCTTATAAATAGGGTGTGTCGTGCATGGGACCCGGAGTCTCATTTGTCAACATCCGCGCATTGGTCCTCACTTTCCCTCCTCCATCTAACTCACCTGGTCAGTGAGTTAAGGGGAGCAACAAATTGGTAACTAAGCAACGACAAGACGGAGCGTGTGTGTGAGTACATGACTATAGTATAGATGTATTACCAATAAATGTGGTGTTTTACTGTATTCCCCTGAAGAAGATCCTGTGTAATTCTTTAAAGTACAACACTTAGCCAATAAGCAGACCCAAAACAAGTGGATGAACAGATTACAGTAAAACTCCATTAGTCCGGCATCCGATGCTCTGGCACTTCTGATGGTCCGGCACCATCAGGAACCTGGAAGTGCTCGGAGCAGCCGGACAATTGGAGCTGCTCTGCGCCCGGCAGCTGAATCGGGGAAGCCGGGGGCAGAGCAGCTGGGGTTCTTAGCGCTGCCCCTCGGGGCTGCGGGACCAACCCGGCAGCACTCCTACTGCTCTGCCCCAGGTGCCCCTATTCAGCCGCTGCGGAAAGTGACTAGCGGCTGATTCCGAGAAGCCCGGGGCAGAGCCAGACTATTGGAAGGGGGGGCTATGAGGGGTCTGGGGTGGCATCCCTCCCACCCCACCCCAGATCCCTCATAGCCCCCCTTCCTGATAGTCCAGCATATCTGATAATCCGGCACCCCCTGGGTCCTAAAGATGCCGTATTATCGGAAGTTCACTGTATATTGGACATCAAACAGATTACTAGCTGCAAACCCCTGTATTTTCAAACTTCTGGAGATGGTTATTCTGCTGTCTCAATGCAGGAACAGGTTTTAACCCATTGTTATAGCCAGCAGGCCCTTAAACTACTGTCTCTGGCTAAACTTTCTAGAGGCCTGCTGTTCAGTTGGCCTAAGACTCAATCACATGTACTTTGGGCCTGCCTCTTTATTATCATTTTTTTAAAAGATCTAGTACTTCTGTGAAAACTTAAAAAACAACGAACCGTCTTGCAGCATCTTAGAGACTAACAAAACATGTAGACAGTATCATGAACATTCATGGACACAACCCACTTCTTCAGATGAATGAAGTGTAAAGGGTACAGTTTTCAAAAAAATAGCACAGAGAGGATATGGGGGGAAGTGAAGAGGAGGAAAAAGAAAAAAAGGGAAAGAAATTGTCAATTAGAGTGTCCATACCAACCAACCAACGGAGGTGCTAATTGTTCTGATCAGCCTCTTATAATTACTTGATCAATCTATTCTCTGTCTTTTTTCTCCTTTTTTGCCCTTTTCCTTTATTTATTCTTGCATCTGGACTTTTAATACTCCAGTCATCTGACAAAGTAGGTTGTACCCACGAAAGCTCATGATAACATCTACATTTTTTTTTATTCTGTAAGGTGCTGCAAGACTATTTGTTGTTTTTTTTTATCTGTGTCAGGTGTCACCGATTCCCACCGGGACCAGCCGGTCAGATCTGGCTCCAAGTCTCAGTTCCAAGCATCTGCGCCCAGTGTCACCAATTGCCCCGGGGGACCAATCGATCTGATCCGGCACCAAGCCCTGCCCCTGAGCATCTGCGTCTGGGGTCACCGATTCCCCCCGGGACCAGCCGGTCCGATCCAGCACTGAGCCCCGTTCCTAAGAATCTACGTCAGGTGTCACCGATTCCCAGTGGGACTGAGCAGCGCCTGTTTGGTGATGACTTTCTGGAGCCCCAGCCCTGGAGCAAATCACGTCCATATCTGGATGGGGCCACCTCCACGCTGTGCTATTTGGAAATTAAATTGAAATAGAGATCTTATTTTGAAATTGGTAAACCTCATTCCACAAGGAATAGCACCAATTCAATTTCAAAATAAGCGTTGTGTAGATGCTTATTACGAAACAGGGGGCCTCCAGCCCTTTCCAGGGTGCCCTGGTGGCCACTCTGGGCACAACCAAGAAAACTCCTCTCCCTTTCCCCCTCCCCGGAGCCCTTAAAGGAGTAGACTCTGGCCACAGTGCCTGTGCCAGCTCCAAGCCTGCCAGACCGGAGCCAGCAGTTGCTGTACCTGACCCAATGGCCCCAGCGTGAGCCAGCCAGCCACTGGCAGCCAGCCCTCCACCGCTCCCCAGGACCAGTCTGCCAGCTCCCATGAGCCTGCCAGGAGCTGGAAAAGGCAGGCACCTGTCTGGTCCAGTGCAGAGATCAGGGACCTAATTCAGGTTTGGGGGGGATGCCTCCAACGTCCATAATCTCCATACTAAGTGGAGGAACGCAACCGTCTACAGGCTGCCAGCCTGGCCACCGAAGGCCACATGCGCACCCAGGAGCAGGTTTGCATGAAAATAAAGGAGCTGCAGCAAGCGTATGCCAGGGCCACAGGGGGCAGCTCCAGAACCCTGCCCCTATTTTGATGCCGTGGACTGCATTCTGGGGGCAGGATGGTCAGTGCCCCCCAGGCGGTGATCGACCCTGGGGCAGAGCTTGCTGCCTCCTGCTGCCTCCCCAGCTACTGCTCCTACTCTCAGTCCTTCTCCCCATCCTGCTTCTTCCTCCCCACACCTCCAGGGATGCCGGGGCCCCCGCACCCGTGGTGCTGGGAGACAGTTGGGCTGACGAGACCCCCAACCCTGAGCTTCTCCCTCCCTCTTCCAGCTCCCTCCTCCCCGGTTTCCCCCTCCCCTCTCCCACCTTCTTTCCCCAGTCTCACCTCAGTTTCATCCCCCCCCCCCCCCCCAGGTTTGTCAATAATGAGGCTTTGTTGTAATGAACATGTGTCTTTTATTGTACAGCAGGAAGAGGGTTAGGGAGGGATAAGTGGAAGGACGTGAGGGAGGAAGGAGAAACAAGCCCCCAGTGGGGCAGACCAGGGAGACTGTTACAGCCTGCAGAACATGCTGCCAAGGCACACAGCAACATGTCCAGGAGAAGCACCAGAGTGCCCAAGGTCGGTTCTGGCTCTGGCTCCATGCTGCAGCATGCTGTGGTGTCCTGAGTGAGGGCAACCAGAGCATGTAGAGAAAAAAATGCTTTGCTGTCCCTCAGCGAAGTAGGCAAACAAGCAGGGAAACCTTAGAACCGGCTGTCTTGGGGAGGGGCGGGGGGGGGGGGGGAGGGGTCCCTTTAAGCACAGGTCTCAGTTAGCCTCAGGCAGCCACACAAGTAATTCCTGACCAGATACCCTGCCAGAACCAGTTCCGGCTGGCCTTAAATGCGATTCAGCATCCTACAAGCGTGGACGCGCTATTTTGAAAGAGCAAAACACTATTTCAAAATGCATTTTGTGTCTAGACGCGTTATTTTGAAATAAGCTAGTTCGAAATAAGATATTTTGAAATAACGCTGTAGTGTGGATATACCCCCTACAGATCAACTCGGCTACCCCTCTGAAACTTTAATACCTCCATGGTTCACTATCAGGTCTTAAAACTTAGAAGGAGGCTTCCCCCAAGGGCCTGATCTCTGAAGCCCCCAAAAATTATCGGAGACTTTTGTAAGTTCTAACCTTAATTTTCCTGTGCAACCATCTCTGCACCTCACAAAGGCATTCCAAAGACAATCGGGCAGCTCTTTCTGAGACTCTGGTATGACAATACACACCACAAAACAAACCTTCAGGAAATTAACAATTCTATATTTAATGTAGTGGGAACTAAATAATGCAGCAAAGCAGGCAGGCATAGGACAAATGTATTGGATAGCTCATTAATTCCCTCAGCACCATCTATCTTGCATACTCAACAAGGCAGAGGTTCTGTTGAGGGGAGAAGGGGAGTGGGCAGTTGATGTGATCATGTAATTAGATACTCATAATGCACAAGTACAAGGGGGCCAAATTAAAAGTTCAATAATCAAACTGAATCTATCTTTATTTAGATTGTGGTAGTGCCTGATATACAAGCCCTGCAAATCCACGGATATATGCATCCACAGGCATTTTTGCAGATATGGATACATATTAAGTACATGCCATGCAAAAGCAAACACTTTGTACTCCAAAGTGCAGGCTGGTTTAAAAGCCAGCTCCTTGTGCATACCAGTCCCCGCCTGTTACCTTGCACTACTGCCTCTGATACTGGCTCATCGGTTAACCCATTTACAGTAGCACATCCCTACTCTGAAAAAACCTTTACAAAATTTGAGGTTAATTTTAGGTACTGACTACACTTAAATGAAATCATCAGTTTCCCAAATGTAGATGGTTCTGGATAAGACTTCACATTGGAATATTGGTCATTTGAGCATTTAAGGATAACATTATAAACCAACCTGCTTTAGAAAATCTTCAATAAGAGCCTTAATATAAGCAAAATACAGTACTGAAGGTGAAGCAAAGTATCAGCTGAGGACAATTTTATGGGCAGTTCAATTCAAAAAGTGAACTGAAACCAGAAATTACCACCCATCTTGATCCAAGTCCCGAAGAACTTGTACTCCAATTTTAAATACCAACAAAAAAAAAAAATCTTGCTTCACATCTCTTACAGATAATCCATATTCATGAAAACAAGGAATTGTGCCAGTATTTTCCCTTGAAGCAAGAATCAATGTTTACAAAAATAATCAAATTAATAAAATTTCAGCCTTTTTTAAACTAAGTTTTCTTTCTCTGATGCTCCCTTCTATTATGCACCCAGATCAGTCAAGGTACATCTCAGATTATTTGACTAATCACAAAATAAGATTATGTGACAGAGAATTAAACAAAAACCATTGGATAGTTTTGACAAGGTCTATTAGCATAAAACATAACTGTGGTTAACTTTGAACAAAGATTTACAGCACCATTTTTCTAGTCAATTGGGAATTTCACTTAAAAAACCAGTATATACTCAGAATGAATAATGGGACAAGATAGTTGTCCTCCTCAATTCTATTTGCTCTTTCAGTCAGACCTCTCACTACAGCTAACTGATTCATGAGCAAAAGGCTTACAAACTACATGGTATGTAACATAAAATTGCCCTCAGCTGATATTTTGCTTCACCTTCAATACTGTATTTTGCTTATATTCAGGCTCTTTTTGAAGATTTTCTAAAGCAGATTGGTTTATAACTTTGCCCTTATATGGTCACATAACCAATATGCTGTCAAATTGTCAATGAAAAATAGTCTTGCAATGGATTGAAGCATCGGTGAATGTTGTCTCATGAGATAACTAAACCAGAGGTGGCCAACCCATTTAACAAAGCGTGCCAAAACAGCGGCAGAAAAAATGTGAAGAGCTGCACCAGAATTGTCAAGGGGAAAAAAAGACCCCCACAACAGAATTGTCGAGCAAAAACATAAAATTTTTTTTTTTTTTTAATTAAAAGGAGGCTGCCCCTTTAAGACAGCCGCCATTTTGGGCACCATTTTTAAAACCCCACAGCTCCAACCCAGTAAGCACAGGGAAGCCGGGGGAGTCGACAGGGGCCATTATGGATGCGGGGACAGGAGCGGCATCGTAAGCCACAATTTTGGGGGGCAAGAGCCGCATGCGGCTTGCAAGCTGTTGGCTGAACTAAACTGTTCATAGAACCTCTTTTGAAACAATTAAAATAGATCTCCAGTTATGTTATTGTAGCTACCGTTTTATTAGGTTATGTGGATTTGATTAATATTTTCCCCAGGATTTTCTAGTATCTTCAAGCTCTTCCTCTTAGTCTTCCTGCTTGATTTAAGATTAGCAGTTTTTCCTCTGTCTTCTTAAAGAGGAAAAGGAAGGATCTACTTGTTAACATTTCAAAAAGAGAGACGCTTCCATAAGATTCAACTCAAATGTATACAATAAATTTACCTTATGTAATGTCCAATGGAAAACAGGATTTATTCATTTTATGTAAGAACAATGGGATCTAATCCTTAGTTTATGGCAAATTTACTTTGAGTCCATAAGAGGTATAACATTTAAAAGGATCTGGACACACTGCAGAAATGGTCTGAAGCAAACAGAATGAAATTCAGTAAGAACAAAGGCAAAGCACTCCACTTAGACCAATCACTTGCACAAACAGAAAATGGGAAATGCCTGTGCGGTGTGTGAAGACAGGGCAAGCCCTCAACCCCACCCCTTCTGCACAGGCCTTGCCCAGAAGGGAGCCAAGCCACCTTCCCACCCCAGCACCATGGGGAGGACAGGTGGCTCCAGTCTCCCTGGCCCCGGAACATAGGGAGGGCAGATGCTCGGGGGGCAGCAACACTCCTTCCCCTTTCCCCCAATATGCTACCGCAGGCGTTCTGGGGGCAGAGAAAGGGTGGGCCAGCTTGGCGGTTTGGGAAGGCAGTGCCTTCCCCCACCTATTATACCTGTCTGTCGTGGGGAGATGACTGCCTCAGAAGGAGTCCTGCAGAAAAGGACTGGGAGTCACAGCTGCTCATAAGCTAAAGGAGACAACCGGAGTAACAGTATTGCAAATCATCATCATCTGGGATTTATTAGCAGGAGTATTGTAAGCAGGACACAAGAAGTCGTTCTTCTGTTATTATCCGTGCCAATTCGACTGCCACTGCAGTACTGCGCCCAATTCTGGGCATCGCAGTTCAGGAAACATCTAGACTGGGGTCAGCAACCCCCGGCACGCACGCACGCACGCCGATTTCCCGTGGCACATGGGCTGGAGCTCAGCCCCACCCCTCCCCCCAGCACAGCCAGGACCTCAGGCTGTGGCCCCAGCCTCACAGCTACAGGCTGGAGCGCTAGCTCAGGCTTCCTGCTGGGGATGTGCGTGGGGAGATACGCACACATTCCTGGGGCTGCCCCTGCCGATCCTGGGCATGCAGCTCCCAGGAGCTAAGTGGTTAACCCCTGCCTCCTGGCTACGGGCTTCTTGCTTCGGGAGGGGGTAGGGCTGGGCCTGCTCCGCAGAGCCGGGGCTGGGCAGCTGGCACATGTGGTACACCGGGAGACCCTTCCCCAGCACCCCTCTGTGCCTGGCTGGGCTGGAGCCAACCCTGGGCAGCCCCAGGCTCTGCCTGTCCCAGCTCCAGAGCCACAGCCTGCAGGCAAAGGGCTGATCTGGGCAGGGAAGAGATTCTGCCACCCCCCACCCCGCCTCAGCACTGCTGGTGAGTGCACTGGGGGCACAGTGATTTGGGAGCAGGATGGGGAGTGAAGGAGGCTGCACAGGCAAGATAGGAGGGGACAGGGGTTGGACTGAGAGAGCATGGAGCAATGCAGGGGATCAGGCTGTGGGGGGCAGGATGCAAGGGAGCAGGGGTTGGACTGAGGGAGCATGGAGCAATGCAGGGCATCAGGCTGTGGGGGCAGGATGGAAGGGAGCAGGGGTTGCACTGAGGGACATAGGCAATACAGGGGATTAGGCTGGAGGGATATAATGGGGCTGAGGGGATTAGGCTGGAGGGATATAATGGGGCTGAGGGGAGCGAGTCTGGAGCAGCGGGAAGATGTGAGGAGGGGGGATTACTATTTTACATTGCAGAAGCTGCACTTTCCTTTACTCCCCACTTCTTTGCCTCCCTCCCCAACTAACTATTTGGCTGTATTCTCACCCTTCTACATTCCCTGGTTTACTCCCCCAACCCCCTTCCGTCCCACACTCTCTCCTGCTCCCAATTCCCTTCCAGATCCTGCCCTCATCACCACACCCTACATCCCTATCCCACTCGCTGGCAGCCCTGTCCCGCACACTGAACCACTCATTTTTGTCCCCACCCCAGAGCCTAAGGGGGGGCCACAAAATTCACTATCTCTGGAACCCCAGGAAAATAAATCTGGCCTATGGGAAGCCCTGAATCTCAGTCCTTCCAGTCCCTTCTCCTCACCCCGTGGGGGCTGGACTGCCAGAGGAGTGAAGTGTCTCAGTTGGGAGCCACATCAGTGAAGGTTGGGAGTTTGGGGAGGAGTTTTTTCGCTTCTCACTTGTGTGGTCCCCAACCGATTTTTCTGTGGCCCAAAACAGGTTCCCTACCCCGCCATAAATAGAGAAAACATTGAAACCTGTTGTGTTGAAAAGAATATTTTACTTTATTTAAAACGAAGTTTGATAAACAAACATGAGAAAGCTAAAACGCTTAATCTGTTTAATAATTGAAATTAAACCGTTCTCCCCAGCTGCAGCATTAGCAAAATGGCTTGGGCATAATTATGTAATTAACAGTGAGTTTCCATTAGCAACTAGTAGTCAGCAGAAAGATTTGCATTGACCCAGGTGGTCCACGGGGCACACGGTGGAGAAAGCCTCATCTCCCTCCCAGGAGGGTGGCATGGTCCAGGGTAGGAGGGTTAAAAAGGATGCCAACCCCTGATCTAGCCAAACTGGAGAAAACCCAGAGAAGAGCAACAAAAAAAAAAAAAATCACTGACGGTCTCAAAAACATGACCCCGAGGAAAGACAGGAAAAGATGGGTTTGTTTAATCTGGAGAAAAGACAGAGGGGGCACGATAATAATGCATGTGCAAAGCCCCCTGGGCGCACAACACAGATGTGCATGTGGCCCCAGCAGTTGCCATTTTGAGTGGCGTGTGGGGGCACAGCAGGTAGGGAGTCTGCATGAGGGTCTTGCTGCATTGCAGGAGGGGAGCAGATTATGGTAAGCATTTCCCAGCCAGACCTTGCACTTGGCACCCCGCTCCCTCCTTTCCCCCCACAACTCCCTGTCCTAAGTTACAACCCAAAACCTCTGCACCCCTGCCCCTGGTCACAACTACATTTAAACTACAGAGCCAAAGCAGGGATAATCTCCCAGACCCCGTGCGAACCAGGACTGAGCTGGGATTGCTCAGTCCCGGCTCACATCGGGTCCAGCAGCCCCGTCCATGGGGGGCCCCAGCTCCCCACTGGGATCCCCATGAACAGAGGCTGCTACCAGAGTAGCCTCTGCCCATGGCAAGCCTGGGCCCACTGCAGTTACCGGCTGCTCCCTGGCAGCCTCCCCTACACCCTCCCCACTGCTGCCTCTAACAGACAGCATCGGAGATGGTGCAAGGAGGCACCTGCTTTTAAGTCGGCTTCCCCCAGCACTGGCTCCTGTTCCGCCCCCCCTTGCTGCCTTGGATACAGAGGCAGCAAGGATGGGGGGAAAAGCAAGTAGTCAACTCAATTACCCAATAAACCTAGGCTTATGAGGTAATCGACTACTCTTACATCCTGCACCTCAATCCTCTACCCGAGCTCCCTTCTGCACCCAACCTCCTTCCCAGACCCCGGCACCTCCTCCATTAAAATAGTGATTTGTAATCACTTACAAATTCCTAACTAACAATTAAATAGCAGAATGAACAAGAGATGGGAGTTAGGCATGTAAAATACCACTTAAATAGTCAGTTAACCGACCAAATGTTTAACTAACGGGATCCTCGGTGGAAGCACCGCTCCAGGCCAGCTGGAGCATCCCTCAAGCCCGTGGGTCTCCTACTCCCAGCCCTATGCAGGCTGGCTGCCAGGGCCGGCTCCCAGCGCCAGCCCTAGCTCCCAGCACCAGCCCTGTGTGGCTAGAGCAGTATGCCACAGGTGAGGGGCTGCTCCCGGGGAGCCAGATAACTGTTATCCAGTAAGCATCACCCAGTAAGGATGATGTTGACTAGATAACCAGTTACTTGTCCACATCTCTAGTTAGAGTATAATTACACCTCTCAATAAAAAATAAAATAAAAAATAAAAATCAAGGAAATAGAGAATGTAAACATGATTAAGTGATTTCAGGATTATACAGGAGAAAAGATTAAGTGACCAAAATACATCTCTGACCACTCTTCCCCAAACAAACTTTCCCATTATACCATTTTCCATCCTTAAACTATCTACACAAGTTTACTTGCAAACCATTCTGACAAGCACTAATATTTGTGTATGACCAATACTGTAAAAGTACATTTAAGTTTGTTACTTTAAAACCTAAAACTCTGCAGCTGAGAAGTGTTCGTAGTTATAGGATTTAAACACACTAAGATAGAACCTTTGTGATCTCTGCCATTTGCTAACAATCATAAATCGTATGGACTATTTCCATTGGTTACTGTTCAGCCTAACAGCCCAGAAGAAATCAGCAC
Source organism: Pelodiscus sinensis (assembly GCF_052426305.1). Lineage (NCBI taxonomy): Eukaryota > Metazoa > Chordata > Testudines > Trionychidae > Pelodiscus > Pelodiscus sinensis. Next base: position 198,131,923 of record NC_143054.1, on the reverse strand, counting down.
TGTAAACAAAACACTCTCTCCATAGCATCAGGCCATTCAACTTTTCAACAGTATTTATTTTTCACATTTTTCCTAAGTTGAATAGCAGCAACAGTGACCTTCAGGTCAGGCATTTCATGGCCATTAATGACCAGACTGCTAAAGACCTCCAGATTCAGTTTCAGCTATCACATCACCCAGGCAGTCATTAAGCAATAATGATTTCCTGGTAGCTAATGTTGAGTTGTCATTAATGAGAGTGCCAATAAAAGGCAATGGCATAAACAGACAAAGTGTTTATAACAAATAGGAAGTGCTAGCTTCTGTGCTACACAAAATGAGCAATCCTGGGAGGGTGCAGGAAAAGGAATGCCAACAGTTACTTGATACTAACTTTAGATTAGGAGCAAAAAAGTTCAGTTCTCTTGAGTTTTGCAGAAAATATGATGAGAAACGGTACATAAAAGGCACAGTTTCCAAATGTTCTGAAAACAGCAGCAGCCACGTGACAAGAAAGCTTTGAGCTTCAATTTAAAGACTAAAAGAGGCAGGTGCTGGCAGTTGGATGACAACACTATTCAGCTTCTTCACTGTGATTTATTACTTGCACAGAGTCACAGCATAAATAAGGCACAGCCACATTTGCTAGATATAAATCAATTCGCCATAATATATCAAAATGTAACTAATCGTACACCTTAGCACAACACATAATATCACAAATCTGTAGAATTTCTTAGTGCTTTGGGTTTGTTCACAAGTGAGAAGACGTGTCTTTGTTGAATGCCTGTACTGTGCCTAGCAAAGTGAGTGGAAGACCACACTGAGTGGGGCCACATCCATAACACACACAAACACACTGCAAAAAAGTCAAAGGAGCCCCAGCTCTGCGGTTGCTGAGGCTCACAGGGTGGCTACTAGCTGTATTCCCTCCCTCAGCAGGCTCATCCCAGGTACAGCTAAAGATGAGGCCAGAGCTCCAAACCCGGGGGAAGAGGGGGCTCCCTGCTCTACCAAGGAGTCTGCCCGGTTACATGAAGCCCCGTGTGTAGTTACCCAGCCTAAGTGGAACAAACGGGAACCGGGACTGTGTGTTCCACGGAGCCTGCGCCCCGCAATGCAGGGAGCAAAGTGGTCGAGTAGAGTCAGGACTGGAGGGGAGGCGGCAGCGAGACAGGAGCCGATCCCCAGCCCAGCAGCGGGGAGGAGGGAGAAACAAAACTGGAGGAGTTTGGGGGGGGGGGGGCGGGGAGCTGATTCCCCCCCGCGTGTTTCGGATGCGGCCCGCTCCGCCGTTGCTAGACGCGGTGCCAGGCTGGGAGCAGAAGGGGGAGGGAGGCCGCTGGCCCGGGACAATGGGAAGGGGGAGTAGAATGGGGGGGGCTGGTCCCCAGGCCGGGGGGGGGGGAAGACGCGGGGGAGGGGAGCTGGTCCCCGGGCCGGAGGCCGAACCCGGGGCGGGCGGGGCCTCACCTTCTCCTCCACGCTGTGCACGATGATGGAGGGGTACTTGCGGCTGAGCCAGCGGAAGAAGGCCGGGACTCCCATGGCCCCGCGTGGGGATGCAGAAGCGGCCCCGCGCAGTTGGAACCCAGGCAGCGGCGGAACCGGACTTCCGGGGGCAGAGGGCGGCGCGCGGAACGCTGGGAAAGGAAGCGCGGGGGGAGCCGAGGGGAAAGAAGCGGTGGGGGACGGGGTAAGTCACGTGACTCCGGGTGGCCATATCTGGGCCTGCGCAGGGCGAGCTCGCTCCCTGCCGGCCCTCAGACACGCTGCGGGGGCGGGGCCAGCCTTCGCCTCGTTCCCTGCCGGGACGGGAAGGAGAGAAGCTCGCCCGGCTCTTAAATAGCCCGCCCGCACCCCGAGACTGGCCTTCCCCCTTTCCACACACGGCTCCGGCGGCCGCTCCCCCTCGTCTCAGCCTGACAGGGGGCGCTACCGCGCATGCCCGCAAAGAGCGCGCATGCCCAGTGACCTCTGCTGAAGCCGCAGCTCTGGCGATACCCTCAGGTGGGCTCGAGCGCTGCTGCCTGAAGCCAGGGGGCGGGGGCGCGCGCGCGCAGCTCGGGAGGGGAGAGGTGGGGTGGGCTGCGCAGGCGCCGAGGTCGAGGCCAAGTTGCTTCTCTCCCCGCTGTCCGGCCCAGAGGGCGGGGGCGGGGCTAGGCAGCTCCCCCCAGTGGCGGTTGGGCCGTTAACCGCTGCGGGTGGCTGCTGGCGCGCGAGGCCTGGGCTGGCGCGCGGCGGCGCTCAGTGGCCGGGCCTTGCTCCCAGGCCCGCGCTCGGGGCGGACCAGGCCCCAGGCCCCGCCGCCGCACCTGCGTCTGTTACACGAGCAACCCCCCCTCCCCGGCTCAGGCCCCCGCCCTCCTGCAGCCCCGCAAATCAACCCCCCTGCCTAGGCCAAGCCTGGCTCCCTCAGGCAGCGCTCTCCGGCTCCTGCCCCCCGCCAGCCTGGGCGCTCTGCTTGACCTCCCCTGCGAGCCTGGCGCCCGGCCCGGGCTATGGGTCTGCCCCCAGCAGCCCGTCACTCTCAAGGGGTCTGCCCAGCACCTGGGAGCCCGTCGGCTGGGTGGGCCACGTCTACACTGGCGGCGTCTTGCGCAAGAACACGTCCGCGCGGCCCTGTGCGCTGTGCTTTTGCGCAAGAGCGTGCCTGGCAGTGCGGCTGCTCGCTTGCGCAAGAACACGTCCGCGCGGCCCTGTGCGCTGTGCTTTTGCGCAAGAGCGTGCCTGGCAGTGCGGCCGCTCGCTTGCGCAAGAACACGTCCGCGCGGCCCTGTGCGCTGTGCTTTTGCCCACGAGCGTGCCTGGCAGTGCGGCCGCTCGCTTGCGCAAGAACACGTCCGCGCGGCCCTGTGCGCTGTGCTTTTGCCCACGAGCGTGCCTGGCAGTGCGGCCGCTCGCTTGCGCAAGAACACGTCCGCGCGGCCCTGTGCGCTGTGCTTTTGCGCACGAGCCTGCCTGGCAGTGCGGCCGCTCGCTTGCGCAAGAACACGTCCGCGCGGCCCTGTGCGCTGTGCTTTTGCGCAAGAGCGTGCCTGGCAGTGCGGCCGCTCGCTTGCGCAAGAACACGTCCGCGCGGCCCTGTGCGCTGTGCTTTTGCGCAAGAGCGTGCCTGGCAGTGCGGCCGCTCGCTTGCGCAAGAACACGTCCGCGCGGCCCTGTGCGCTGTGCTTTTGCCCACGAGCGTGCCTGGCAGTGCGGCCGCTCGCTTGCGCAAGAACACGTCCGCGCGGCCCTGTGCGCTGTGCTTTTGCCCACGAGCGTGCCTGGCAGTGCGGCCGCTCGCTTGCGCAAGAACACGTCCGCGCGGCCCTGTGCGCTGTGCTTTTGCACAAGAGCGTGCCTGGCAGTGCGGCCGCTCGCTTGCGCAAGAACACGTCCGCGCGGCCCTGTGCGCTGTGCTTTTGCACAAGAGCGTGCCTGGCAGTGCGGCCGCTCGCTTGCGCAAGAACACGTCCGCGCGGCCCTGTGCGCTGTGCTTTTGCACAAGAGCGTGCCTGGCAGTGCGGCCGCTCGCTTGCGCAAGAACACGTCCGCGCGGCCCTGTGCGCTGTGCTTTTGCACAAGAGCGTGCCTGGCAGTGCGGCCGCTCGCTTGCGCAAGACATCCCAGCCGAGCGTCCACACTGCCGCCTGCACAGCAGGGCTTACACCTGATAAAGAGCGTAGGGCTTGAGCAAGAAGCCTTCTCTTACCGCGCCGTACTGTACATTTCCTTGTGCAAGAGCGGGCGGGCAATAGATTCTTGCGCAAGAAGCCGCGAGTGTAGAAATAGCCGGAGAGGGGCCCATCAGCCGCGACGACAGGACAAGAAGGGAGCTTGGTGAGTTACCTTTCCGCCTTGCTTTCATCTGAGACGCTCTCAGCACCTTTCTCAGACCTGAACAAGAGCACTGCGGGCGTACAAGTTGGTCTGATAAAATATACCACAGTACAAGCTCTGTTTCTCGGAGTTCATGGTAGCGGTATAATAGTGTTGTAATCGATTATCAATTAATGCGATAGACTACACGTATTTTCCCCCCCACCCCTTTGCCAGTAAATTTTTTAGAAGTCTGGCCTGCAGCCCAGCTTGGTCAGGGACCTACCCCAACTGTGGCTCTGCATTTAAAGGGTATTAGGAGCTAGGCAGGCAGCCTGGCTCAGTTTCGGTACCAGAAGCAGCAATACAGGGCAACAGGCAGCCAGTCCGTAAGGGGGGCTGGTTTTTAAACTGGCCCCCTCATGGATCAGCTCCCTCCTGGCACCCTGCGCTGATGCCTGTGAGATAGAGACCAGGGTTGCTAACTGTCACAAATTTACAGTCAGTAAAAAATTAGCTGGAATTGGACATGTCTGTAAAAAACAGTAGGTATCCATAAATTTTGTAAAAGTGCAATAAAATTTCAAAAACCAATGATTCTATAGCAATTAAATTTCTTCTGTGCTGCTTCAGCCATTTTACTGTGGAGCAGCAGAAATTGAACGTTTTAGTTGTTTATTTAGCTCAGTGAAAAACTTTCAGGACCATGACTAACTAAATGAAAGTGAGTTAAATAGCATATTGTACTTGTGATGTATAAAGGACAATTACTTTCACGTTTGGCTATTTGTCGTCTTAATGTAGTATAAAAATTATGTCCATAAATTTTCCCCATTTTGTCCATAAATGAAATTTCTGTGGGTTGGCAACACTACTAGAGACAGAAGCGTGGAGTGGCAAAGGTCTTCTCAGTGGCAGGTCGGATCCTCACTGGCTGTCGGCTCCACTATAGACTAGTCGAGTAACTGATAAGAATTCATGAGGTTACTTGACTATTCTATTAACTGATATTTAACATCTCTAGTTCATGGGAAACTGGGGGTTGTCGGTTAATCAAATGTGCCAGTTACTTGAGCTTTACACTATGGTTCATGAATTTTTTACCATACACTGGCTATAGTTCCAGGATGGGTTAGATAATATCAGATAGTGGTATTATATGCAGAAGTACAAAGTGTGAACAAACTTTACTAATGCAAACTTGACTTCTGCAAATGCAAATTTCTGGTTAACTGAAGGAGTAATTGTATTGCCATCTATGACAGGTGCCAGTTAACCAACTCTGAATATTCAAGTGCTGGATAACTCAGCTTGTATTGTACCTCACCAACCACGTCTGTTTTCCAGTGTAGCCATTACAGTTCACCAACATTTGGGGAGGCATTGCTTTATTGATTATGGTAACTTAAAAGTGCCCAGATCTTGGGATCTAGGATTGGGATTATGACTCGTTAGCATTATTCTTAATATAAGCATCACTATTATTTTATACAATCTTTCTTTTCTTAAATGTAATCAATGATTTTCAGAACAAGCTTGTTTTGAATATATGAATTTACAAAGAAGAAAGAAGACTACTTTAAAACAATAGCATTTTTTTAAGGTCAGGATTGTTGCTCTCTGCATACGAGTGCAGAGAAGTGCAGGAGCATACAGTAGTGCTTTCCCCGTCTCCAGATTACCTTCATTGTAGGTAGCAGCACATAACCTGCCTCTCTACATTCTTCAGAGGAAGGTGAAAAACCTCTTAAGGTCGCTGCCAGTTTGGCTTGACGGAAAATTCCTTCCTGATACCCACCGGTATTAATCAATAGCAGAATACTTCCCCACTGAAGCAGATTACTTTCATCCTCTATTTCTAAACCTCTACAACTCACCTAAGCAAACACAAGATACCTTACCCCAAACAGAATTTTTACTCTGAAAAAAATTCTAGACACTTCAGCTGTGTCTACACTGGCATGAATTTCCGGAAATGCTTAAAACGGAATACTATTCAGTTTTCAGTTTTTCCAGAAAAGGAGCATCTACATTGGCAGGCTGCTTTTCCGGAAAAGCCCTTTTTCCAGAAAAGCGTCTGTGGCCAATGTAGACGTGCTTTTCCGGAAAAGAGCCCCGATCGCCATTTTCGCGATTGGGGCTTTATTCTGGAAAAGACTACTGGGCTGTCTACATTGGCCCTTTTCAGGAACAGTGTTCCGGAATAAGGACTTATGCCCGAGCGGGAGCAGAATAGTTTTTCCGGAATAGCGGCTGATTTTGTACAGTAGAGCATCGTTGCTTTTCCGGAAATTCAAGGGCCAGTGTAAACAGCTCGCAGCTTATTCCGGAAAAGCGGCTGATTTTCTGGAATAAGTGGCCCAGTGTAGACAGCCTTCATGAAGTCATTTAGGGCTCTAGTGCTATTGATTTCACGTGGAAGTTGATCAGATACTGTACTAACAAGTGGCAATATAGGACCAATAGACAGCAAATGGGGAACCAAGAACCCAATTGCAACTCAATTTAGGCACTACCCCTTACTTAGTGGACATTGGTAACTGACAGTCTTGCTTTAGTAGCATTTTTAAATGCATTGATAAATTAACTGCATTTATAAACTTTATAAAAAATCTTCTCTAGTTGTGACTGACACACTTAATCCAGAAAACAGATACATAAAAAAATTAAGCAAGGTTTTACCAAAATTTAAGATCCCCCCCCCCCCTTATTCCATAGAAATTATGTGTCTGTACAATAAAGAGACAGGTTTGAAACACAAAGGCTACATCTAGACTGGCATGAGTTTCCGGAAATACTTTTAACGGAAAAGTTTTCTGTTAAAAGCATTTTTGGAACAGAACGTCTAGATTGGCACGGATGCTTTTCTGCAAAAGCACTTTTTGCGGAAAAGCATCCGTGCCAATCTAGACGCGCTTTTCTGCAAAAAAGCCCCGATTGCCATTTTTGCGATCAGGGCTCTTTTGCGGAAAACAAATCTGAGCTGTCTACACTGGCCCTTTTGCGCAAAAGGACTTTTGCCCAGACAGGAGCAGCATAGTATTTGCACAAGAACACTGACAATCTTACATGAGATCATCAGTGCTTTTGCGGAAATTCAAGCAGCCAGTGTAGACAGCTGGCAAGTTTTTCTGGAAAAGCGGCTGATTTTCTGGAAAAATTGGCCAGTCTAGACACAGCCTAGGAGAGGAGATTATTTTTCCCCTTCAGAATAGATTGTGGATATGTTGCCTCTTGTGGTGATACACAAAGCAAGCAAAGGTGGAAGTCTTTAAGAAAAGTCATAATGATTATATAATGGTGGAAGTACATAACTGATCTGATACAACTTCATCAGAAACACAATCTGGGAAATTAGAAGGCATGATTTGTGACAAATACAATGAGCAGCAATAAATAAAACTTTGCCACCTCATGTATGCATTGCATAAGCAAATAAAATTAAATTAGCCATATGAGAGTGTTAAAACTGAATTAAATCTTCAGATATTAAATGGGGCTACTGTGATCAAGGTTTTATACTTTACTGTGTCTTTGTGACAATATTCCACCTACGTTGTGGCAATGACATTGGTGAGGATGTAAAAAAGAGTATTGGAGGGGGAAGGAAAGAACCTTGTCTTTACAGTAAAATAAGTTAAGCCAATTTTGTACTTCTCATTCTTATCTTCATTTAATTGTGTTATTAAACCACATACAATATCTCTGTGACTTGAATAAGTTCTCAATAACCTCAGAGGGGTGCTACATTTATTGTATAAGGAAAAGATTGGCTTTTATCTGTTCCTTCAAAAATGTACCCTGACTGCAGCAATGTTCAAGCACTACTTCTCCTAGACATTATTCTACAGTACTTACCACCTAGAGAGGTGACTTAATATGAACAGTGTGTGAGCATTTGGTAGTCTTTCTGATAATAAAAACAATACTAATCATCTCCTTTTCTTACTGGCTTAAATTATGGTTGAAATTGTTTGTCTTTGCTAGCTTCACACATTATTTAAGTCCTCAATAAACACTTCATGGAAAAAGTTAACCTACCACGTGCAGAAATCTATTTTATGAAATCCCTCTAAGGAAATGTCCATTCCACAGTGCTTGCCAAATAAAAATATACCTAAAGGAACGAGACCTACACATCATCTGTGTAAAAGATCCTGTGCTGTTGTGCCAGATACGAGCTTTTGCGCCAATGAACTAAAAAAATATAGACTCCTGAAATAAATGGTAACCTACCAGAGAAGCAACAAGGACAGTAGAAATCCACTCCTACTAGCAAAACCCCCAAAGACAAGAATGGTAAAAATGTTTATTCCACATCCAACCTAGGTGGTTTGCCACGGACTTTAGAGGGGCCAAGATTTCACCACCTCAAGCCAATGCCATAATTTGAGCATGTAAAGTTACGCACAAGTGTAAATATTTGCAGGATATTATCTCAGTGCTATGTTTTAAAAAAAGGTGTTGACTATTCTAAAAATTGTCAAGAACAGTTGCGCAAGAGGGCTTATTCCTGAGCGGGAGCATCATAGTTCTTGCACAAGAAGCACTGATTTCACACATTAAAACATCAGTGTTTTTGCGCAAGAACTCCCCGCCAGGGTAGACAGGCAGCATGTTTTTGCGCGAGCAGCTGCTTTGGCGCAAGATCGTGCCAATGTAGACACAGTTAGGTTCTAACACCCCTTTCTACCACCTGCCCTGAGCATGAAGAACCTACCTTTGCTTATTTCTGCCTTGGGTTAGCTCCCTGATTACCCCCCAGCACTGTCTCCAAGGTGTGTGTGTGGTAGCCTCCCCCAGCCCTACCCATAATACAAACTGGCTGTGTCTAGACTGGCCAGATTTTCCGGAAAATCAGCCGCTTTTCCGGAAAAACTTGCCAGCTGTCTACACTGGCCGCTTGAATTTCCGAAAAAGCACTGACTTCCTACTGTAAGAAATGAGTGCTTCTTGCGGAAATACTATTCTGCTCCCGTTCAGGCAAAAGTCCCTTTTGCGCAAAACCTTTGTGCAAAAGGGCCAGCGTAGACAGCTCAGATTTGTTTTCCGCAAAAAAGCCCCGATCGCGAAAACGGCGATCAGGGCTTTTTTGCAGAAAAGTGCGTCTAGATTGGCACGAACGCTTTTCCGCAAAAAGTGTTTTTGCAGAAAAGCGTCCGTGCCAATCTAGATGCTCTGTTCCGAAAATGCTTTTAACGGAAAACTTGCGCAAGTACAGCCGTTCTTGCACAAGAATCTGCAGAGCATCCACACTGCCCGCCCGCTCTTGCGCAAGTAAATTTACAGTACGGCATGGTAAGAGAGGGCTCCTTGTGCAAGAGCTACGCTCTTTTTTAACAGGTGTAAGCCCTCTTGTGCAGGAGTTCTTGCGCAAGAGGGCAGTGTAGACGCTTGGCAGGGATTTCTTGCGCAAGAAAGCCCTGTGGCTAAAATGGCCATCAGAGCTTTCTTGCGCAAAATACTACACTGCCATGGATGCTTTTGGGCAAAAGCACAGCTCGCCGATGGCAGTGTTAACGTTTTCTTGCACAAGACTTCTTGCGCAAGAAGCCGCCAGTGTAGACATAGCCTAACTGTTGAAGTTTTAACTTGACTCCTCCTGTTGCTGTAACAGAGCCAAACACAAAAGAACTCCAGCTGGTCATGGGGCAGATGCATTTGGATCATGTTGCCTCCACGAGACAGATCCTTTGGGGCATCTGTCAGCCTTCCCTAGGCTGCCCGCTGCGAAGGGACCCCGATCCTAGCAGCTAAAGACTTGGATGTGACACACTCTCCCTGCAAACTCTTGGGGGCGCCCGTCAGACTTCCCTAGGCTGCCCGCTGTGAAGGGATCTCGATCCTAGCAGTTGAAGACTCGAGTGTATAACACACATACCACGCACTGCCCTGACCATCGGCTGACAATCCCACACAGAGAACAGGAGCAGCATGATGGTGGTGGGGGGGGCAGGTGAATTGCCGGCATTTGATTAGCCTTCCCCAGTCAGATCAGTCAAGATCGCATGTCAGAAGCTTCAGGATTTATCAATAGATCCAAATCTGTCTTGACTGGTGACCGCTTATCTAGACCATTCCTGCTCTTAGATATCGCCAATGATGGAGATTCCACAAACTTCTTAGGCAGTTTATTCCAGTGTTTAACTACCGTGACAGGAAGTTTTTTCCTAACGTCCAACCTAAACCTCTCTTGCTGCAATTTAAGCCCATTGCCTCTTGTCTTATCTGAGATCAAGGAGAATAATTTTTTCTCCCTTTCCTTGTAACAGTATTTTAGGTGCTTGAAAGCTGTTATGTCCCCTCTCAGTCTTTTATTTTCCAGGCTAAACACATGCAGACAATTGCTCCAGTTTGAATAGATAATTTTGCGTTATAAGCCTATCCTTCAAAGCATTTAGAACCCCTCCCATCTTGGCATTATCTGCAAACTTCATAAGCATCTTCCCTATACCATCATCTAAATCAGGTTTATTGAACATGCGGCTCATTTGTTTGCGGCCCGCGGGTGGGAGCCAAAACAAAAAAGTAGTCAATATAATGCTCTTCTGATATGTGTTTTAGTAGCTAAATTCCTGGGTTGTCATTGCTCATTAAACGTGCTGTCAAATGAGTGGAAATCGGGTAAATACTGCGATTTATTAATAGCAACAGAACTGACTTACATGGGGTTTGCATGGGAGGTATTCTTGTCTTAATCTTTGTATTCATTCCCCATCAGTATGAAAGAAGCTCTTTGCATATATATTTGCATGTATATGCAAATCACACTTAAGTTGCGGCCCTTCGCATGTGCTGTATCATTATAGCCCCTGGGCTTCCGAAGTTGAGTAACCCTGATCTAAATCATTGATGGAGATGTTGAACAGAACCAGTCCCAAAAGTGATCCCTGAACACCACTTGTTATACCCTTCCAGCATAACTGTGAACCATTGATAACTACTCTCTGAAAACAGAAGCTTCAGGGGGTAGCTGAATTAGTCTGTTACAGAAAAAAACAACAAATAGTCTGGTAGCACTAGCAAAACATGTAGACCGGTCATCTGAAGAAGTGGGCTCCGTCCATGAAAGCTCATGATACCATCTACATGTTTTGTTAGTCTATAAAGTGCTATCAGACCATTTGTTGTGTTTTTCTCGGAAAACAGTTATCCAACCAGTTATGCATTCACCTTATAGTAACCTTATCTAGATTGTATTATTAATGAGAAAGTCATGGGAGACTGTATCAAATTCTTTACTAAAGTCTAGGTATACCATATCTACCACTTCCCCCTTATCCTATCAAACAAAGCTATCAGGTTGGTGTGACATGATTTGATTTTTACAAATCCAGGCTGACTGCCCTGCCATCTCAGCATTTGACTCAGCATGCAGATAGATTTCCATCATCAGACACACAATGGCCTGCCATGGAGATAAATGAATTCTACCCCCTTCTCCCCCCCCCCCACACATTTGGTGGAATTTGTTTTAAGATATGTCATCTCTGGGTGACCAGCCTTTCACTTCAAGGCACTAAGACCATCAATTCCTATATATACATGTTCTTACGTATTATCCACGCATACATTTTACAAAGATTACGATGGCCCCTATGGCTTTGGGCTTTTAGCAGAACCCCTACAAGACACCCTTTGGTGAACTAGAATGTAAATACAGGTTGAGCCTCTTCCATTCCAGCAACATCCATGGTCTGGTAGGCTCATGGGTGTTGGTGGACCAGAGAGCCCCTGTGACTGGGAGCAGGGGCCAGCCAGCCAAATGTCCAGTGGCAGAGTGGCCAGTGACCAGGAGCCAGGCTGATGGCTGAGAGTCAGGCTGGCGAAGGGCCGGGAGCATAGTCAGTAGGGGCTCCTAGTCAAGGGGGGGATTGGCGGCCAGAGCTAGGGATGTATCCTGAGCTGGGAGCATTGCCTAGACTGGAGGAGCAGCCTGTAGGGGACCCAGCAGCTGGGGGGTGAGTGGCCCCCGGTTGAGCCTGGCAGTAAGGGGCCAGAATTGACCTCCCCGGTCCAGCAAACTCCCTCGTTTGGAACCAGTCAGGGCCCAAGGGTGCCAGACCAGGGAGGTCCAACCTGTACTAGACACCTGTAACCTTGATGCATCAATGTGCCTGCTCCCAAGTGACATCAAGGGGTCCTTTGATCCCAGGTCTCCCTTGCCTCTGCCCCTGCCACAACTGTACCCCTTCTTGGGATGGAAGTGGCAGGGGCCATGAATACAAGAGCCAACTCCTGAGTTTGTTGTGGGGCTCACCACTAGGCATGCTAGTCCTTTCTCTCACCGCCCTCACGCCCTGCCTTCAAACAGGCTAGGGTGCATTCTTCAGACAAGAGGACCCAACCACCCCACACCCTTGTTTGTGTCTTTTCTGACACCATTCCAGCAGAGCCCCTGTGTTCCCTCCAAGTACAGGGTGATGTCAATGGGGTTAAAACCCCCTTCTGGACAACAGACTGCATATAGACAACTCTTTCTTCAATGGATAAAAGGAACCTTTTGACCAAATTTTCCAAACACAGATAGACACTGCTCTTCAGAAGTGTTCATGGACTAACTTTGCCCAAGCAAACCAGCACAAAACCCCAGTAACTGCACAGGCAAAGGACGTACACACACAAATCCAGTAATTGCACTGAAAGTCCAATGCTCTAATTCAGGCTTTTGTGAGTACACCGGGGGTATGCAACCTTTTTGCAGACACACTTATTGTGCCTGCCTTTAAAATTTGGTCTTAATCCATTAAAACCTAGACAGTGATTAAATGCATCTATACAAGACGTTTCTGCAGTGGCACAGTATTTTTCTACAAAAATAATTCGGTAATGTGTAATTGTGTATAAACTGCAGCAATCGATTCTATTTTTTGTGTAGTACTTTCCCTTAGATGAGTGGCATGCAGCTTTAAATCTATTAAGGCTGTACAGATTGCAATCCTACTGTCCATCAGCATCATCTGTCTTAATCTTCGGGCTGCCAGGATGACAGCTGTGAAAGTGCAGAATAAAGTTGACTGGCAGAATGTTTTACATCTAATGAGTTTGTGCACAATAATAGTATCATAAGTAATGCTCTAAAGGAACTCAGCTATCACTTGAATTCCAAAAGTGAGATATTGCCTTACCAGGATCTCACAGAGCCATCTGTCATCAAATATTAGTCTTTGTGTCAATGACTGCCCTGGACTGAAGGAATGGGAAACACCTAAGTATGGTGGTGCATCATTCAGAAGGAGTTAAAATGGAGTTACCTTACAGAATCAGTGATTTCAAGATTCAGAAAGCACTAAAAACACTGCTGCCACCAATTAGCCTTGTCTACACTGGTATGTTTTGTCGCCAAAACCTGCCTTTTTGCAATAAAACAGCAAAAGCATTTATACTACAATGGAACTTTTGTTGGGAAAAACATCTAGTTTTGGCGACAAAAAATGTCCAGCCCTGTGAGAGACTTTTGTCTTTTTTCCTCCTTTGATTGTCAACAAAGAGCCAGTGCTGTTTGTATTGTTGAGAGAACTGGCTTCCTCCAGTGCCTGTCTTAATGGCTCTGCTCAGTGTGTTGTGATCTCTGCTGCCCTGCAGGAATGTGCCCCCTTCCCTTTCAAAGCTCCAGGAAGTGTCTGACAGCTGAATGACCTCCTCCCTTTGGGGAACAAACAAAAAGAGCAAATCATTGGAATGTTCCCTGCTAGGGACACAGTAGCAAGCAGACTGTTACTGCAGGGGAAGAGCTGGCAGGACGGCTGTGCTACTTGGCCATTCCTCAGCATGGAGAGCTCATGGAGCTACTCATGCTGCTGCTCCCAGCAGCTGAGGAGGCTGGGGGAGAACTCGGAGAGAATCCCAAGAAGTGCAGGGATCAGCTCTGCCTTCCCGAAACACTGCACAGCAGGATGCTTGGCTCTATCTTTTGACAGGGGAGCTAGCAATGTGGTCAGGAAATGTCACCAGTAGGAGGCAGGAAAACTGGTTTGACTGCTTTTCACTTTTGGCAACTTTGCATGTCGACAGCACTTTTGTCACCAAACCTTCCCAGTGTAGACACAAATGTTTTGTCAGATCTCTACTGCAGAGCGCTAATGAGACTATAGCCAGATGCGTTTCGGTCTCATGTTCCCAGGAAATTATTTAGCCGCAAAATCTTTAGGTTGTGTTTTGTGGCTTATTGACACCTTTTTAATGTGTCTTGCTATGGTGCATGAGAAGTAATAAGCACAGCTTCCAGACTGTATATAAACAATGAAGAGAGGAAAGATGACCTCATAGATAGGGCATTAACCAGAGTCTTTGGTTCAAATGTCTACTCTGCTACAGACTTTCATTGTGACCTGGGGCAAGTCACTCAGTCTTTGTCTACACTGCAGGGTTTTTGCACAAGAAGCTTTTTGCAGAAGCACATCCACACCTCAAAAGCACATCACAAAAGCTTTAACAGAATGGCCATCAGAGCACCTGTGCTTTTTGTGATAGGCTCTTTTTGCGTAAGAAACCCCCGTAGAGCATCCACACACCCCTTTTTGCGCAAGAACTCTTGTTCAAAAAGGCATTATGCCTCGTAGAAGGAGGTGTACCTACACCGCAAAAAGCCCTCTGTTTGGTCAACTGACTGTAGATTTTCTTGCACAAAAACGCACTTGAGGTGTGGATGCGCCACAGATTTTTGCGTAAAAATCCTGTAGTGTAGACATAGCCTCAATGCCAGATCCTCAGAGGTCTTTCAACAGGAATTAGACTCCTAAAGATCTATACGGATATTGGCCTTAGCCTCGCTGTGTCTCAAGGCGGGTCTACATTTAAAATGGTCAGTAAAACTGCACCAATCGAGGGTGTGTGAGGATTTTTCACATACATCCCCTCGCCTGAGCAAAAGTTATGTGCATGTAAGTTTATAGTGTAGACTTGGCCTCAGTTCCTATCTGTAAAATGGGATAATATTACTTCCCTCCTTCACAGGGCAAGGAAGTTGTGAGAAATAAATGCTTTAAAGATTCAGATGTACTCAGATAGTAGGATAATGGTGATCCTATAAATACATTAGCTACACAAGAGCTTTCATCTTGTTGATTCTGTTCAAAAAGTATACTTTTATATTTTATTGAGTAGCACCCTACATTTCATTTTGTTCCTTACCTGGTGTAATTCAATGTGGCTCTACTGAAATCAACAGCACTGCACCAATTTACACCAACTAAGATATCTGGCCTGTTGGAAACTAATCAGACCACTTAGTGAGAAAAAAAGTAGAAAGAGAGAGAAGATAGGATTAAGTGAATTTGTTCTTTTTAAAAGGCAGGGGAATAAATTCAAATAAAGCTCATTAGCAAGGGAATAGATAATAAGCCAGAGTGGCATAGAAATAAAATAGACTGTCTTTGCACTGGACAAAATCTGGAAACAAATTCTCAAATAATTTCCAGGGAATATTAAATCTGAATTCATCTGGCTGAAATCTCACTAGCGTTCTGCATAGAAGAATTTATATACTATTGCTTCATGTCTGGGGGAAGTTAGTACTAGAACTGCTAGTTACTTCTTGGAAAATGAACCATGCTTACCAAACTTGCCAGCATTTGGGACTGGACAAAATCTGGGGACCAAGTCATCTTTGAATAGAACCTATCCTGGGGTAAAATCTGTAGGAAGGGCTTTAGAGAAAGATGTGCATTCCTCTTGGCTGGCCATGTCTCTTTCCCCAACCACCTGCCCGTGGACATAAGAACGGCTGTATTGGGTCAGACCAAAGTTCCATCTAGCCCAGTAGCCTGTCTGCAGACAGTGGCCAGCACCAGGTGCCCCAGAGGGGGTGGACCGAAGACAATGATCAAGCGATTTGTCTCCTGCCATCCCTCTCCAGCCTCTGACCAACAGAGGCCAAGGACACCATTTCTATCCCCTGGCTAATAGCCTTTTATGGACCTAACCTCCATGAAATTATCTAGCTTCTCTTTAAACTCTATTATAGTCCTCGCCTTCACAGCCTCCTCTGGCAAGGAGTTCCACAGGTTGACTACACACTGTGTGAAAAACTTTCTTTTATTAGTTTTAAACCTGCTACCCATTAACTTCATTTGGTGTCCTCTAGTTCTTCTATTATGGGAACTAATAAATAATTTTTCTTTATCCGCCCTTTCCACACCACTCATGATTTTATAGACCTGTATCATATCCCCCCTCAGTCTCCTATTTTCTAAACTGAAAAGTCCCAGTCGCTTTAACCTCTCTTTATATGGGACCCGTTCCAAACCCCTAATCATTTTAGTTGCCCTTTTCTGAACCCTTTCCAAGGCCAAAATATCTTTTTTGAGGTGAGGAGACCACATCTGTACACAGTATTCAAGATGTGGGCGAACCAAAGTTTTATACAAGGGCAGTAAGATATTCTGGGTCTTATTTTCTATCCCTTTCTTAATTCCTAGCATCCCATTTGCCTTTTTGACCACTGCTGCACACTGTGTGGAAGTTTCAAAGAACTATCCACGATAACTCCAAGATCTCTTTCCTGAGTTGTCGTAGCCAAATTAGCCCCCATCATACTGTACGTATAGTTGGGGTTATTTTTCCCGATGTACATTACTTTACACTTATCCACATTAAATTTCATTTGCCATTTTGTTGCCCAATCACTCAGTTTGGTGAGATCTTCTTGGAGTCCCTCACAGTCTGCTTCTGTCTTGACTATCCTAAACAGTTTGGTATCATCCGCAAACTTTACCACCTCACTGCTTACCCCTTTCTCCAGATCATTTATGAATAAGTTGAAAAGGATTGGTCCCAGGACTGACCATTGGGGGACACCACTAGTTACCCCTCTCCACTCTGAAAATTTACCATTTATTCCTACCCTTTGTTTCCTGTCTTTTAGCCAGTTCTCAATCCAAGAAAGGACCTTCCCTCTTATCCCATGGCCATGTAATTTACACAAGAGCCTTTGGTGAGGGACCTTGTCAAAGGCTTTCTGAAAATCCAAGTATACTATACCTACTGGATCCCCCTTGTCCCCATGTTTATTAACCCCTTCAAAGAACTCTAATAGATTGGTAAGACAGGATTTCCCTTTACAGAAACCATGTTGACTTTTGTCCAACAAATTATGTTCTTCTATGTGCCTGACAATTTTATTCTTTACTATTGTTTCAACTAATTTGCCCAGTACTGAAGTTACACTTACCGGTCTGTAATTGCCAGGATCGCCTCTAGAGCCCTTTTTAAATATTGGTGTCACGTTGGCTACCTTCCAGTCATTAGGTACGGAAGCCGATTTAAAGGACAGGTTACAAACCACAGATAATAGTTCAGCAGTTTCCCATTTGAGTTCTTTTAGAACCCTTGGATGAATGCCATCCGGTCCCGGAGATGTGTTAACATTAAGTTTTTCTATTTATTCCAAAACATCCTCTAATGACACTTCAATCCGGGACAGTTCCTCAGATTCATCACCCACAAAGGACGGTGCAGATTCAGGAATCTCCCCAACGTCCTCAGCCGTGAAGACTGAAGCAAAGAAATCATTTAGTTTCTCCGCAATGGCTTTATCGTCCTTGATTGCTCCTTTTATATCTCAGTTGTCTAGGGGACCCATAGGGTGGGGTTGGCGGGCGCCGCAGGGCTCTGGTGCGATCGTTGCTCAGCTCTCTCAGCCTGGCCGTCACGCTGCGGTCCGTGCGAGTGCAGTGCCAGTCTGCGCCGCGCAGCGCCAGGAGACAGCTCCCCTGGGCTCTTGCTCTCAGAATCTGGGGAGGCCACCCACACTTCTTACCCCCGGAGGTGGGGGGGGTGACAGCGTCCCACCACGAGCCACTGCTGGACGGAGGCTGGGGACAAGGACACACAGACTCTGGAGCGCCCCATGCAGCACACGGCCAGGCCTGCACGCTCGAGTCAGCACCCGCTCCTGGGGACAGCGCTGCCAGGCGCAGGTGGAAGCCCAGGCTGCTCGAGGCCCCTCCCCAGCCACTGGATCCCTGGCCTGCTTATCCGTGGGGTGTGGGGTGGGAAGCATGGTCCCCTGCCGCCTTCCTCCCTTTGTCTCGCTCCCTGGGAGGCGACCTGTCGGACAGCTTGTGAGCCCCTTGCCTCGTGACTCATCCGCTGTTCTGTTGGGCCGTGCTACAAATAGCCGCCAGTGGAGTCACCCACTGCCCAAGCCCAGCAACCAGCAAGGCCCCCCCATAGCACACTGGGTTATAGAGCAGCCAGCACGCCCCCCCCCCCACATCACAATGGAGCCTCGCCATTTCCTCCCTCCCCCACTTCACCCAGAACATGAGGATTCCCTTCACCCCCCCCCCCCACTGCACTTCCTCACGGGGCCTGGGAATTCCTTCCCCTCCTGCCCCCCTATTTCACCAGGGCCTGGGGACCCCTGGAGTCTGCAGCAGTTGACCCAGGCTCTGAGACTCCCGGCCGCACGGGGACAGGAGGGGAGGCTGCAGCGTAAATACCCTACAAAGGCAAGACATCTGCTTTCCCTCCAGAGCTTATGGCCCACACTAACAGCCTGCAGTTATAAAGAGCTGGGTGGCCACGTATATGCAAGCACACTTGGTTATATACAGAAAAGACGGACTCAAACCTACGCACATGCAGAAAAGCTTGTCCCAGCTCCAGCCTCGGGCTCTGGGAGGCGTCAGTCCTTCAAAACGCACGTCTGGGATTTCCCCGAGGTCACAAGCCGTGAGCGCCCTCAGGACCAGAACAGCTACTGGGCAGATCCACCTGCGTCTTGGTCCAGCTTGGCCCTTTGATTGCCTGTCTCCTGGATGAGAGAATCTGACAGCCACCCTCTCCTGGGGACGGGGCTTCAAAGGCTGGGCATTGCATCCCCGGAGTCCTTATGGGGGGCACTGTTGGATATAGTCCTTTGAACCCCAAGTCTTATGGCTCATCTCCCCCCAGGGAGGCGCCCCACTGGGGGCCAGGGACTGCAACCTCCCCCCCCCCCGGGGGGCTGGCAGCTGGGGCCAGACCATCTAGCTTCCCCCCTCCCCCCAAACAAAGGAGCTGGCAGCTGCTCCACCATTAAGGAGCTAGGGGGAGGGCAGCAGCTGCAGCGCCATGCTCACTGCTGTGGGCAGCCCCGGTGAGCCTGCTTCCTGCCCTGAGCCCTCCTCCCCCACCCTGACTCCTGCACTCCCCACACCGCCAGCCCCCTGCCCTGACGGACCTGATCAACACCGAGTCAGTCTTCCAGTCTGGAATAATAAGAACCAATCGGGATTAAAAGGGAGGCTTATGCAAATGGACAAGTAAGGAGATCCCATCGCCGTCCTTCCAGCCGTGGGGAGCAGTCAGCCACTGACACACCTCTTCCGCGGACTGTTTAAGAAGTATGGACACTTTTAAAGAAATCCGTCTGAATTCAAAATGTTTCTTAAAATACACTTTTAATAAAAAACACGTGTATGCAAACAAAGAGACACGCTGATCATTATTTGGTCAACATTTCTATGGCCAAACAAGGTTCTAAATACCAAGATATTCGCTGCACCACAGAGCTAGGGATGCAAAACACACGGACTAAAACTGCAGCTTCTGCAGGAGAGCATAGCTTCGATTTCCCCACCTCACACATGTTAAATACGTCAGTCATAGAAGTCATCAAATTCATCTGCATGGGTTTGTGGACGCAAAGCAGCCTCAATTTCGGAGTTGCTGTCATCAGATTCACCCCAGAAAGCTGGGAGAAAGAAATCCAATAAAATAATAAATCAAAGCATTTTTAGGCAATCATATATATAGCATACATACTGCAGAAGACTAGAATTAAGACCGACAACAGCCTTTCAGAAACACTATACCACTCATAAGCACATGACAGTTGTCAGACTGGATCAGACGAGTCCATCTTGCTCAATGTCCTGTCTCTGACAGTAGCCTGTCCCAACACACGAAGGAGAGTGCACAAAGCAGTTTTGGAGTGGTTCACCCTTGATTTCTGAGGTCTAGAGTCACACTGAGCAGGAGCTGTATCCCTCACCATCTTTGGCTAAATGCCATTGGGAGACTTGCCCTCCATGAACTTATCTAATTCTTGATTGAGCTCAGTTATACCTTTGACACCACAACATCCCATGGCAATAAGTTTCACAGTCAGTGGCGTGTTGTGTGAACAAATTCTTTCTTTTTTGTTTGATTAAAAATGCTGCCTATTCAGTTCATTGGGTGACCCCTGGGTTTTGTACTGTGTGAAAGGGTAAATATATGAGAACTAGGAGTCACCAAATGAAATGAATAGGTAGCAGGTTTAAAACAAACAAAAGGAAGTTTTTCTTCATGCAGCGCATAGTCAACCTGTGGAACTCCTTGCCAGAGGATGTGGTGAAGACTACGACTTTAACAGGGCTCAAAAAAAGAGCTAGATAGATTCATGGAGGTTCGGTCCATCAATGGCTATTAGCCAGGATGGGTAGGAATGGTGTCCCTGGCCTCTGTTTGTCTGGAAATGGGTGACAGAAGAGGGATCATGTGAGGATTCCCTGTTGTGATCCCTCCCTCTGGGGCACCTGGCATTGGCCACTGTGGGCAGACAGGACACTGGGCTAGATGGACCTTTGGTCTGACCCAGTCTGGCCAATCTTATGTTCTTAAATAACACTTCTCTATTCACTTTCTCCATACCATTTTATCCACACTTATCTCCCTGCCTTAGCTGTCTCTTTTCCTCCACTGACCTGCCCTTGTCTTTTAAAGTCCCTCCTTGCATGGAAGCCATTTCAGACTCTTGATCATCTTTTTTGTCCTTCTCAGAACCTTTTCCAGTTCCACTGAACCCTTTTTGAGATGAGCAACCAGGGCAGGACCCGGTACTCAAGATGTGGGCATACTATGGTTTTATGAAGTGCGACAATGATATGTTATGATTTTTTTATCTTATTTTCTAACCCTTTCCTAACACTCCCTAACAGCAATTAGACTTTTTGACCACTGCTGAATATTGTGGATGTTTTAAGAGACCCTTCCATGTGACTCCAAGATCTCCTTCTTGGGTGGTACCAGTAACAGCCAATTTAAAACCTATCACTGTATTAGCCTCGTTGTACAGTTACAGTTGGCATTATTATACTTTTAGGTATGAATATGCAACACACTGCATAGCTTACAAGGGTTATTTGTTAAATTGTATGGTTGTGCACAAATACGGCACACTGATTTAGACGTTCCACTTCATTGTTTCTACAGGTAGTTTGCTAAAACATTCCGACTCAGAGCAATTTACTCAATCGTCTGGTGTATGAACAAACAGGAGTTTGGTCTGGCATACTCCAATACCCTATCTACTCGACCCTGAAGTGAGGTCATAAATACACTGACCTCACAGAGCGGGCAAAGAAACTGCAGTGATGTCACAAAGTGTCACAAGTTTGTTGCAGGAGTGAATCAGAGCTAACTTTGGGAATTCGCAAGTGTAGTGAGAAACTGATGTAGACCAACAGAGAGAGGAGCAGTCTTCAATTCCTAAGTCTTCCAAAGTGTCCCCAGGCATGAAACGCACTTATTTCAGAGTTACGGAGGGGGGGGGGGGGGGGAGAAATGAACCTTATTGCAAACTTAAAAATGTGGGGGGAAAATACAATGCACTTGAAGGAGAAACGCTGCCATAAATTTGGTTCAAGCTGGGGACTTTGTTCAATAATTTTCATAACCACCCCTTAACCAATGCCATATAATAACCACTTTTCCCTAACATTTGTGCCGGCGTGCTATAGGAAAAGTAGCTCTCAAATGCCGGGCTGGCTGCTGGTGTGAATATTTTTACTAGGGAAGGAGCACTGAAGCGCTGGGTTTTAAAAACAATACACAGGAAAGTGACGTGGTTACAAAAAGCGAGGAGGAGAAGATGGGGCAAATGTTGGCGCTGCTGATGTTGGCCATGTCTTGATGTAGAATTAAAAGCTCCTCTCTGGTTCTGTGAGCATAAGGGCAGCTGACAGCAACAGAACCCAGCTAGGGAAGGAGACTGCCAGCTCCATGGCACATTCCTCCGTCACTTTCCAGCTGCATGGAAGCCAATTTGCGGGAGCCCCCTGGAGGATCATCTGTGCTCCAGCAGGTTCTCCTCTCTCTCCAAACTCGTGGGGCAAAGTGGCCCAAGTTAGTATAAACCAAGTGTGCAGTAACGACAGCAGCGGACCCCCTCTGCCTTGTGCAATCCTCCACTCCAGATGGCAGCACCATACTGCCCCAGGGAGTAACAACAAGGCAGCAATACAAAGGAAAGTGGCTGGTTAACTCATTCATTCTACTGAAGAGGCCTCGGCGTTCCTAATGCTTTGGCCATTAGCATTACAGCATAGACTACCCACCTCCAGAATATATTCTCTGTGATTAGAGGGCCAGGGATGGAGGGCTCCCGACACAAGACACTGAGGTCCCGAAACTCTTTTCATTTATGGCAGCAATAACTCAACTGAAGCCAATGGGATTGGCGTAAAACTGACATCAGAGATCACTAAAGCATTCACCGAGCAATCTGTCTGTATTGGGAAGTTCACTTGCACATGCAAAAATGCACCCTGGCACACAGACATTTGTGCATACAGCTATCATGACTACAGAAATAGCCAACACGACGCTGGCGATGCAACATGCCCCCAAATCGGATTTACATGTTCACTTGTGAGCGGGCACGTGGAAGTTGATTGTTTTTCATCGCTGGTGATGCGTGACCCTTGGGATAGGCTAAGCGGTACAAAGTCTGGGATTCTGACGATCTTGAAGCTGGGTCCAGGGCAGAGACTTGGGCATATTCAGTGGCGTCACTGACGGCTGCCAAAAGCCGGGAGCAGTCTGGGGCTGCTCAGGAGAGACAGCACAGGATGACGAGCGGTGCATTTCACACACACACACGCACGCACACAGGATCATTCCCCCTAGAACTGCAATGAGTCGTTCAACCTGCATAGTCCCAGGATCCTAAAAAGCTTCCCTGGATCAAAAGCCGTAAAGGCCCTTTTTATTTCTATAGTTCCTTAAGAGTTCATGTCTTCAGAACTTTTTTTAAATTGCCAAGCTCCTATTTTAAGAGACTTATGAGAGGAATTAGAGCAAAAGCACAAGACGACAAAAGACAACAGCCGGAGGTGGGTGGAGAAGAATATTGGGGAAACATCAGGAGATGCAAGGAAAGGAAGCGAAGTTTGCGTGTACGGAACAAATCAATTGAATTGACTAATTTATTACAGCATCTCTTGGGGGGGTTTATGCAGATTTTTTGTGTGTTTCATTCATGGGTTGATTTTCACTATTTTCAGTGTTCTGCATGGTGGATTGTGATTGAAAGGCTACAGAGGGAAATGGGGCTATGTAGAGGCACTGGAAGGCCGAGGGTGGTCGAATCGCACACAAGCAGAGGGAAGCCTGTTCTTTGAAGCAGGCACAGATAGGAGAAGCAGCGAGAGATACAAAGGGAGCCACTGGACCAGGGGCTTGAGCGGAACAAGTGGAATATCAGCAGAGATGAGAGGAGCGACGTTAAGTAGGAACAAGAAGATGTCCAGCACTTTGAAAGGTCAGAGTCACTAGCTTAAGGGGAGTTGATTGGGTCTGTAAGTGGAACATGTCACGTGGCCATGCTCTTCGGTTTAATGGGCTAGCTCCCTGTTATGCAACAAGAGTATTGCAACTAACGAGGGACAGGAGAATTGCCACGGATGGATCCGATCTGTGATCTATCTAGCTCAGGGTACTGTCTCTGACAACGGTCAGCAATAGATGCTTCACAGGAACATGCAAGAAACCATTTCAGATGTGGGGTGATCCACCCTTTCCATTACCTCTCCTCCTAATCCCTAATAATTAGCACTGATGGATACCCTAAGGTCTGAGAGAGAATACTCCTGTTAGCATTCACTTTTCTAACTCCGGGCATCTTGTTATCCATAGAAATGCCCAGTCTTTTCTCAGTCTTGCCTCAGCTACATATTGTGGCAAGGAGATCCGCCCCTAAATTGTGCAGTCTGTTACAATTATTTCTTTTTACTGGTTTTGAATTTGCCACCTTTTAGTTTCACCGACTCTCCTCTGGTTCCTTTGCTATGGGACAGGATGGACAAAGGCTTCTGATCCATCTTCTCAACACTGCTGATAATTGTACAGTAAAACTCCAGTTGTCCAGCATCCAGTGTTCCGGCACTCCTGCTAGTCCGGCACCACCTGGAACCCGGAAGCGCTCCAGGCAGCCGGACAATTGGAGCTGCTCTGCCTGGTCAGTTTCAGCAGCAGCTGACTTGGGGACGCCTGGGGCAGAGCAGCTGGGGTGCTGCCGGGTTGGTCCCACAGCGCCGCCCCCCCATCCCAGACCCCTCATAGCCCCCCCTTCCAATAGTCTGGCATATTTGATAATCCGGCACCCCCTGGGTCCTAAAGGTGCCGGATTA
Source organism: Pelodiscus sinensis (assembly GCF_052426305.1). Taxonomy (NCBI): domain Eukaryota; kingdom Metazoa; phylum Chordata; order Testudines; family Trionychidae; genus Pelodiscus; species Pelodiscus sinensis. Next base: position 198,107,762 of record NC_143054.1, on the reverse strand, counting down.
TCGGAAGTTTACTGTATATAGTTTTATCATGTTCCCTCTTATCTATGGTGGAGACTCATTACTTTGGTTCGCATATACCTGTCCATTACATTGCGAAAGACATTTCTAAATAGCATGATCTTTGTTTCTTACCTTTCGATTTTATAGTGGTTATTCTGCTTTTGCTGGTGTTCCTGCAAAACAAAGCAATATTTACATATTCAGAAGATGGTACAAAACTATTAAAAGATTAGAGTCAAGTCAATGCTTCTAAGACAGTATCTTCTGTACCTGAATCTCTCTCTTTTTGATTAATCAAGTAGGACTCAACATGTTTTAGAACACCAGGGGCAAAGTTTCATGCACAGCAATGACATTCAGTTGTAAAGGTTTTGTGCACCGTAAGGACATTCAGGGCTATATTCTCAACTGGGGTAATCCAGAATTGCTGCATTGAAATCAATGCTGATTTACTCAGCTAAGGAACTGGCCCGGAATGTCCCTACTGTGCGCAAAACCTTTACAGCTTTTAAAATACAGGATGGTAAAGAAAATAGACACAATCAAACACACACAATCCCCACCACATTTCCTTATTTCCCTTGTCGCCAAAAGTCTTCTTAGAACTTAGCTACTGGGTTCCCATAGCATCACCCATGTCCCTATGTAAATGTGCAGCCTTTCAGCTGCCTTTGATCTACCTTGATGCATATGCAGTTGCAATTCTGCTCTGTTAAGTGACTGATCTTGTGTCTAGAGAGCATCACAAACCCTTTTCAATCTCTCAAACAAGCTGGAATCATTTTGATCTTTTGTGTGCAGCATGTGTATTGTGTGGGTGCTGTGAAATAATCGCATGGGGGGCAACGATGTAGGAGAATTAACTGTTCTATTAACAATCCGGTGATAAGCACAAAACAAAGCTTTCCGTTGATTTTTAGAAGGAAGATTGAATGGGAGATATTTGTCATACGGCTGTTCAGACTGTTGAAATATAAACAAATGTCAATTTGCCATTTGAAACCCCTCCTGGCAGTAAAAACAGGGCTTATTCTTAAATCAGTTATGTCAAGATTTTATACACCTGTAGCATTCCATTTAAAAAAAAAGAGAGCTCCTAAAAATAATGATTTAAAACTAAGGATGTAAAAGAAAGAGTCTAATCACTATCACAGGGATGCCAAGGAAAGATCCTAAATATGAAAACATTTTTGCAAATAATCTCTGAATAGTCCTTTAAAGAAAATTTACTGTCTCTCTTACACATTTCTCTGTCTAGGCTGACACTGCAAATTCTCACTCAAGCAAGTGACCCCAGTGGTAAGTAAGGGAGTAAATATAACCCTTCTCTTTGATAAGATCGACTAATGAACAACTGAAAAGATAAACTTAACTCAAGAGCAAGATGATAGTTTCATTACATTACTGCTATAACAGGTGTTATCCTTTTCAGTAAAAGAAATATGATGAGTTGTGTAATAGGTTATTTTATATTTCTCTTAAATGTGGGCAAAAATCCAAGAAGGTCTACAATATGTTAACTGCCCTTCTAAAATGTCCGCTGTTCAACCAAAATATTAAAACGGGAGAATTTACATTCACGTAGATTATAATTTCAAATGTTTTTAAAAAGAAACTATTCAGTTACCCAGCTTTTCAATATATCTCACTGAAGCAAATTATTTCATTAATCTTACAGCATGGATCTTACATCTTTCCATCATTCCACTGGAATCCATTTGAGCCCCCTTTTCAGGAATTTTAAAAGCTCTTCCCCACACAAAGCAAACATTTTGCCCTCAAGGTGAGGTCTATTAACATTCAGCTTTGCAGCCTCGGCTGCAGTTCAACAAAGTACGTCTGCGAACAGCCATCTCTATTCATTTAGCAATGAACTTAAAGGAGGTGCCTAATTTTAAGCACATGCTCAAGTCTCTTTTCCTTTAAGAGGTCTTGCACACGTTGCTGAGAAGGGATGGCTTGTTGAAACCGGGGTGAAGGGCTCAGGCCTGCCAGTAATCTCCATTTAGTTTAGGAGCTGGTGGCACGTCTCTGGAGGCACTCTGTACCTTATCGAGTCAGGCTACAGAAATGTATTTCAGGAGAAGTTGTTTTCAATGCAGCATCATTTTTTTCTGGGCTCGACTCGGTTGCCCTCGTTGCTGAGCGAGGAGACTTCTGTGAGAAGACCCAGTCCTTTTTCATAGTTCAGCTTCGCAAACTAATCAGTGGGTAGCCACTGTGTGTACTCTGTCCGCTTCTTCGTCTTCCATTATCCAGCAGTGAGGGTTGATTATTATCGCATCGAATCCTAGAACACGACAACTGGAAGGGACCTTGAGAGGTCAGCAAGTCCAGTCCCCTGCCCTCAAGGCAGCACCAAGCACCATCTAGACCAGGGGGTCCCAACCTGGGGTACACATACCCCCAGGGGGTACGAGAAGCTTGTCGAGTTACGGGGAATATTTGGTAAATACTAGATTATCCTAATTGAAATTTTCCAAAAGTAGTCGTGTTCGTGAAAAAAGTTGTGGGTTCTAGAGTCTAGAATTTATTTCCTTTCATATTGAATAGGGGGTACGGGAAGGTTTACTAAAAGCCAAGGGGGCACGGGGACCGAAAAAGGTTGGGAACCCCTGATCTAGACCAATGGTTCTCAGGTGGTCCGCAGCTTGAGCTCAACCCCTTTCCTTCTCCCTGCAGCAGGGAGCCTGTGCTGGTGTCCCACCCAGCCTTGCCCCACCCTTAAGTGGAGCACCAGTGCGGGCTCCGGCCTGTGGGGGAAGGAGGAGAAGTGGAGTCAGAAATGGCTCAACGAGCTGTTGCTCTCACTCCCCTGCTGGAGGAACAGCAGAGCATGAATGCGCTGCCTGGAGGCTTTCCCTGCTGCTCCCATTGGCTGGAATCTGGCCAACAGGAGCAGCAGGAGGCCATGCCTGGGACATGGTGCAGGGAGCGGAAGGAAGCATATGTCCCCCCACATGCCCAGACGCTGTACCCCCATCCCCCTCACACACTCCTCACCTGCCGAGACCCCACACCCCCAGCCCAATCTTGCACCCTCCCCTCCCCCGGACAGACATCCTACTCCCAACCTGCTTCTGCACCCCACCACCCACCAGATCTCACCCCCTCACCCTTTCCTGCACCTCACCTTCCACCCAGATCCTGCATCCCCATCCTGATCCCTATCCCACTTGCTAACAGCTCTTTCCTGCATACTGAGCCCCTCAGTTTTGGCCCCACCCCAGAGCCTGGGGGGGGAGGTTCCACAAAATCCACCAACTCCAGAACCCCAGAAGAGTTAATGTGGCCTGTGGGAAGCCATGAACTTCAGTCCTCCCTGTCCCTTCCCTCCTTCCCCCTTGATGGGTCTGGAGCTCCAGGGGAGTGAGGTGTCTCAGTTGGGGGCCACATCAGTGAGGGTTGGGGGTTTTGCAGGGATTTTTTGGCTTCTCACGTGCGTAGTCCCCAACTGATTTGCCTGCGGGTCAGTGGCCCCGACCCAAAAAAGATGCCCCATCCCTGCCATAAATAAAAACAATGTTGAAACCTTTTTTGTTGGACAAATTCATTTTCCTTTATTTTAAATGAAGTTTGGTAAACTAACATGAGAACGTTAACGCTCTGCTTAAAAGCCATCTCCCTACAAGCACCGGCTCCTGCTTGCTCACCTGCATGTAAACATGTGTAAGACATTTACACAAAATACACATTTGTTAACGGACAGAGGTGGCTCCGGGAGCTAGCACATGTGGGGACCCAGCAAGGGCATCAGCTCCCACCTCGACCCCTTGCTGCCTCTGATAAAGAGGCAGCAAGGGGCGTGTTCCATGTAACCGTCAGGATTAACTGATGATCCCAGGCTTATTGGTTAATCGTGTAAATGGCTACATGCTAACATCCCTAGTGCTTAACCACCCTGACAGGTAGGAAGTTTTTCCTAATGTCCAACCTAAACTTCCTTTGCTGCAATTTCAGCCCATTGCTTCTTGTCCTGTCATCAGAGATTCAGGAGAATAATTTCTCTCCCCTTTTAAGTACTTGACAGCTGTTACGTCCCCTCTCAGTCTTCTCTTTCCCAGACTAAACCAACCCAATTTTCTCAATCTTCCCTCATACCTCATGTTTTCTAGACCTTTAATCATTTTTATTGTTCTTCTCTGAACCTTCTCAAATTGTCCACATCTTTCCTGAAAAGTGGTGCCCGGAAATGGACACAGTACTCTAATCAGCATGGAGTAGAGCAGAATAATTCCTTCTCTTGTCTTGCTTACAGCTCTCCTTGTTAATGGATCCCAGAATGATTTTTTTTTTAACAGTATCATGCTGTTACCTCATATTTAGCTTTTGGTCCACCCTTATCCCTTGAACTCTTTCTGCAGTACTCCTTCCTTGACAGACACTTCCCGTTTTGTGTGTGTGGCACTGACTGTTACTTCTTAAGTGGAATATTTTATATTTGTCCTTTCTGAATTTCATCCTATTTATCTCAGACCATTTCTCCAGTTTGTCCAGATCATTTTGAATTACAACCCTGTCCTCGAAAGCACTTGCAATCCCCCTCAGCTTGGTATAATTTGTCCACTCTATAAGTGTACTTGCTATGTCATCATCTAAATCACTGAAGATTTTAACAGAACCAGTCCCAAAACAGACCTCTGCGGAACCTCACTTGTTATGCCCTTCCAGCATGACTGTGAACCATTCTCTCTGAGAATGATTATCCAACCAGTTATGAACCCAGCTTATAGAAGCCCCTTCTAGGTTATATTTCCCTAGTTTATTTATAAGACGATCATGCGAGACTGTATCAAATGCTTTACTAAAGTCTAGGTATACCATATCTACTACTTCCCCCTTATCCATAAGGCTTGCTATCCTATCAAAGAAAGCTACCAGGTTGGTCAGACAGGATTTGTTCTTCACAAATCCATGCTATTACTTATCACCTTATTATAGTCCAGAAATTTGCAAATGGATTCCTTAATTATTTGCTCCATTATCTTTCATGGCACAGAAGTTAAACTGACTGGTCTGTTGTTTCCTGGGTTGTTCTTATTTCCCTTTTTATAGATGGACACTATATATGCCCTTTTGCAGACTTCTGGCATCTCCCATCTTCCATGACTTTTCAACCATGATGGCTAATGGCTGATGTATACCTCCTTGATCAACTCCTTGAGTATTCTAAGATGCAGTTCATCAGGCCCTGGAGAGGTGAAGACATCTAACTTTTCTAAGTAATTTTTAATGTAATATTTTCCTGTTTTAACTTCTGAACCTACCTCATTTTCTCCCACATTCAGTATGCTAGGCATCCAATCACCAACCTTCTTTGTGAAAACCAAAAAAAGAAAGTCAGTAAGAACCTCTGCCATTTCCACATTTTCTGTTATTCTTCTCTCTCCGTTGAGCAATGGGTCTACCCAGTCCTTGGTCTTCCTCTTGCTTCTAATATATTTGTAGAATATTAACTTGTTAACCTTTATGTCTCTAGCTAAGTTGAGTTCATTTTGTGCCTTCGCCTTTCCATTTTTACCCCTACATACTTGTGTTATTTGTTTCTGTTCATCTTCAGTAATTTGACTTACTTTCCACTTTTTATACGACTCTTTTTTAATTTTTAGATCATTCAAGATCTCCTGGTTAAGATGGTCTCTTGCCATACTTCCTATTTTTTCTATTCCATGGGAATTGTTTGCTCTTGCATCCTTAACCATGTCCCTTTGAAAAGCTGCCAACTGTCTTGAACCGTTTTTTCTTTGTTTTGCTTTCCATGGGACCTTATCTACCAACTTCCTGGGTTGGCTAGTCGGCCTTCTTGAAATTCATTGTCTTTATTTTGCGGTTTTCTCTCCTACTATTTCTTAGAATCATGAACTCTAGGATTTCACGATCACTTTCACCCAAGCTGCCTTCTATTTACAAATTCTCAACCAGTTCCTCCTTATTCATTAAAATCAGACCTAGAACAGCCTCCCCCCGTAGCTTTCTTCTCCTTTCCCTCAGAGTAGTGTGTTCAGGATGCCTCTGTACCTGGCTTTTTTGTGTTTCTCTCAGCCCCAAATAAATATACGACAGAACTAATCATCTGAGCCCAGATCCTTGAGCATTCCTGAGGATTGCACAGCCCAGCTTAGGTAGTGTGAATGGAAAATTGGCCTTTAGTCCCCTAAATTGGGGTTAGCTGCGTTTCAGTGGTTCCCTTGCAGAACTTAAAGCAGCATGAGCCAACACTATATTATGCTGATTGCCAATGGCCTTGAGGAGCTGATATGGTGGCCAGGAGTGATCAGGGCTATAGGGAAGCCATGCTCACAGGACCTTGGTCCCCTCATGTCCCTCTTTGGGGGTAGAAAAGAGATGAGTAGGGTTGCAGCCACTCACATGGCTCTGAGCACCCAAAGGATCTCTCTCCTGGCTGATTACATTGACTGTAGGATCAGAACCCACCAGCTATATGGCATACAGCTGCAAACCAAGATCTTGACATGGCAGAACAGAGGATGGACAGCAAGGGACTGAAATAGGCATCAGAAGAGGCTCTGAGACAAATTTGCCAAACCTTTCATGAAAATATTCGCATGTAAATAAATGCTGGGAAATAAAATTGGAAATGGGAGACCAGAGAAAAGGACAGTTGAGAATTACTGACTATTCTGACTTCAGACTTGGAAAAAGAAAACATGTGACAAGTCTCATTTCCTAAACAGCATCCTGAAATTCAATGTTAGCCAATGTAGATAGGAGACACAAACTCTCCCTGTATTCTAGAAGGTTTACATTCTGAATCAGTAAATACACTATGAGTCATCATCCATATAGTAAGCATATCATAGCATTAGGATAAGCATATCATAATCATGCAAAATTGCTAAGGAAGAATTGTACGTCAATAAAGGAGAGGAATTGAGGCAAATTTTATTGCCTCAACCCATCTCCTTTATAGACTCTTGCATCTCTCTCTACGTTCTTCTAGTTCTTTAAAATGTATCCCAGCATGAAATCAAGGATGTCAAGATCCTATCAAAAAGCAGTTTAACTCCCAAATAGCATTTTCCTCGTCTATTTTTCTCTAGAACCGATATCCCATTTTAATGCCTATTTAGTCCATTAAGACAAGGCCCTATATGAAGGATGCTCTGGAAATAATAAGGAAGTGAAAAGTTCTTTAAAACATTTTTCCCCAAGAAAATTTCAGTAGGGCTGGTCTAGATTCTCTGTGGTACATGCTAAAAGAGTGAATCAAGTCAAAAAAGTTTCAGTGAAAAATAAAACTTTCTTTTATTTCTGTGCTGGATACATCTCACTTGTTTGAACCCTTAATACTGTATGTTAAGAGAAAACAAAAAGATGTTCCATCAGGAAAACCAACAAAACAGAAAAGGACCTAGCTGTAGAAACACTGATGATATTCCATGAAAAAATACACCTAGAAGTAGATTGGCTAATCTTGTAAAAGAGCTTGAAGCCTGTGTGAATCTATCGTGCAAAAGCATTGTTGAGACACAATAGCGTGCGGTAGACAAATAGAGTTGTTTCTTTTTCACAAGGCAGTTCTTAGTAACCCTCAAAGTTTGAGATGGCTGGTATAGAAATTCTTCCCAACAATGAGTTGAGGATGAAGCTGTGGTCTTTCCCCAAAATTACCCATTTTTCAAAAATGTCCAAAAAAGCTTATCATTGATAAAATGTAAGCCTGACTACTTAATTCCAGTCTCTGTACTGTGACAAAACATTTATTCCTGGGTGGTCATAGATTTTTTTTTTCTGTGAATCAGAATAAAAACTTGCTTCAATGTGGGCTATTATTTCCTCCTGATAAACAAGTAGTTCAAGATAGGTGCAGCTGATGAAGATATTTTCTGCACTTTTAATAAACATGAAAAAGAAAAGTTGGCTTACTTGGTTTTGATCATTTCTGAAGAAAAACTGGACAAATGCACTTAATGACGATAAATGGAAACTTAAATCAGAGAGAAATATGACACGATTCTTGCTTCTATAAAGGACACCCAATAGTAATGTAATTAATAATAGAACTGAAGACTACATTAAAAATAAGACTTCCACATGCAATTACATTTGAATTATGGTATAAGGCTCTAAGGCAAGACAACGTATGTTTAAGACCAGAATCTTTCTAGTCATCAAGCTAGCAGTGGATGGCAGACTGTAAAAAACCTGATGCACAGAGGGTGAAATTCTCCCAGATGCAGAAGGTCCATACAAGGCCTGCTGTGCCATTTAAACCTCTGAGCAAGGCTTAGTAAGGGGAGCACGCAACATGAGTGCAGAGAAGGCCTCTATGTTCTATGTACAGAAAGGGAATTTCTCTGCCACGCCTGCATCCTAGGGGAAGAGGTGGTGTAGGGGCCATGAGCCACCAGCTCTGCATTAGGATGTATCTCAAATCCTCCACACAAAAGACTCAGTGGGGCAGTGGTGACTATTCCATAGGCTGGAACAGTGGCTGTTGACGAGCTGTAAGTTTAGGGTGTGTGGGAATTTCTTCCTTTCTGCTACCACTTAGTTCCAAGCACAATGCTCACACTTTGTGCTGGGAGGGATGAATTTCCAACCAGAGCCAACAGCAAAACCACACAATATGAAATTGAGAATGAAAAAAAAAAGTCTCAGTAACTTTATAAAACTGGTATAAACACACTTTTTAGAAAAGTTTCATGCAAGGTCCTGACTAGTCAAGATACACTGCTAACGACATATAGAGATAAGATTTTAAACCCATGCATTATAGTAAGTTTTCAATATGTCATGCTTACATTACAATGTCTGAACGACCCGTTGAAATCAATCTATAAAATGTTTACTTCTTTGCAAGGAACTTGGAAGATTAAAAGCATCATAAAATTATGTTAAAATAAAACAAAGATTTTGGGTAAGCATTCATTCTCCTATGTATCTCTGTAGAAAAATGAACCATAATAAATCATCTAGAATAAATCCTGTTGCCTTTAAGGTTTTGGATCATATTCAAGTCACTGTAAACTTTCTAGAAAATATACAGACTCGATATCATACCTAAACTCTGTAGCATCTCTTTAGACCTTCAGACAAAATAAAGAATTTTCTTATAAATCAATTAAAAATTGTCAAGAAAATGAGAAAATTGAAATGCAGGGCTTCAAAATAGTATAAATTATTAACTTGAAAAAGCAGGGTGAAATTTGCAAGCCGTTTTAATTTAGCAAAGTATGAGTGCCCCCTAATGGTCAAAGCGCCTGCCTACAGTATAGTATGCTTTGGCATTTTAAAATGCATGTTCGTTACTCTGTTATTAAATACTAATTTATAAAATAATTAAGAGGAAGAATTGCAATTGGCAGATTTTTATTTATTTAGAATAAACACAAAATTAATAAAAATTGAGTTTTTGCTTAAGAAATAATCTTTAGAGAACATAATCGATTACTTCCAAAATAAAATATTTTTAATTTTGATTAAATTGTATCGAGTATTTGTATGTTGACAAATTAAAAATTGTATTTGTTACCTTAGGCTACAGGTTATCTTTAATCTTCAGATCATTCTGAAGTGTGACAAAGCAAACAAGCCTAAGAAAAATAAACTGACCACATCAAAATACAGAATTATCCAGAATGCTAGTGACCTCCACTGGCTGATTCTGTTGCTACAGGACTACAAAATGCCACACACATCGTGTTCTACCCACTGTTTGAGAAAGATTCAGTCATGACCTTTTCTCCCAAGTAATTATATTACTTAACACAGTCTTTTCTTTTGGCAAAATATTATACTCTTCAAACTGAAGTAACATCTCAGGCAGTTGAAGCATTCTCAGCAAAGTAAACGAATCCAGGAAAAATAGTTTTATAGCTAAAGCAAACCAGGACAATATTTGTGGGAGAAGAGGAAGCTATGGCATGCACCTCTGAACAAAAGGGAACAAGTGGTCTTTACTCAGAGAGCAGCTTCCTATTAAGACTCACTCCTTCGTACATTATGCCTTTCATCCCCACTCAACCACAAAATGATTTTGCTGTAGGAAATACAATAGCAGAAAAAGATTTACATTGAAAGAATCTTTAATAATAAACTGTTGCAGATCTGCCTACTTCCCCATGATTTATAATACAATAAATATCGGATTCTATTAAGTCTCATGCACTGAAGACATTGCACTGAAAAACTGAATATGAAAGAACTCAATTCTTCCCATCTCCAGTACCATAATAGTGAAATGAGCATGTATAAATGTGCTAAGAGTATCTCTTTGCATCTTTTATAGCTTGTGTGTATTAATCTGTAAAGCTTATTAAGAAAGTCATTGCTATGCAAAGCAGCACCCAATCTCTTTCTCTTGCTTTTCAACAGAGTGCAGTGTTTAGCCAATAGGACTGGTCCTCTGCCCCTCATTCCGCATTCATAACATGCAACATTTGCACAATGTATCTCTCAAAGGCTGCTGAATAGAAAGCCTTAATACTCATGTAAACAACTGCAAACCAATTACTTAATGAATCAGGCCCACACATAATGAGGTGCCAGACAAAGAGCTATAAATGCATTTTTGCGCCCAAGCCTCTGCTTTAAAGTAAAATCCCTCAGCTGTAGTTTGGGTTTAACTGGCACATCATAATTATTGTCTCTAGGACATCAGAGGAAGCCATTTTTTTTTTATTTAGGTCCAGCAGGGTCTTTTTCGAGGTCACTCATCAGCTCAGTGACAAGATAGAGCAAAGAAGAATTTTTAAAAAGTACCACAGCAGTACTACACCGTTATGTTTATTCTCAAGTACTGGTTTCGAGACCACTTGTAAAAGCAATAAAGCACAAGAAGTGACTGCAATAAGTGGAATCCTTAAAAGTGAGCCTCTAAGAAATTTCACTGACGCCCGACCACAAATAAGCAACCACCTGAGCTCTCTATTTCCCATTCTTTCATACTTCTTTGGCTACTTTGCACTTCCAAATATCTTTGTCAGACAGATATCAAGTGTCTAGTAGCAAGTGTTACTAATAGACTGTATGTTGAAAAGGCAATACTATTTCTAAGTTATTCAGGAAAATAACTTTATGATATTTAAAGGGTTTTTTTAAAGTAACATCTTAAACTATTCGAGTAGGAAGTGTGTTTGCTTTTAAGAGACCAAAGGGATAAATAATAAAGCAAAGTAAATGGTTTCCAAAATCTGCCTAGTGAGCATATATGAATCTGAAAAGGAAAATTTAAGACGAATGAATTTTACAAATAGCATTTACATAAACGTTGAAAGTTTCCAAGACACATTATAAACAAGCACTGTAACATGCTAAACAAAGTAAAATTAATGTTTGAAAAATATGTTTGCATAGTTCATTAAATGGTACATTTTCTTAAAAAAAGACCTAAAGACTTGCCTTTTTATAATCAGTCTTCCAAAGAGAAAGAAGTTATAATAAATGAAAGTTTAATCATATCAAAATGTAAGATTTTAAACAAAAGCAAAAACTTATTGTCGATATTTTACATCTTAACTATTTCACATGATTAACTTGATTGCATTACAATAAGAGAAAATATAGTGATTTTTAAATGAAATATATAAATCAGCACAAAGTAAGAAATTAAGATTTATTATAAAATTATTTTGCAACTGTTTCCTATGATAATTAGTATCACCAATAAAATCATTACAACTATTACAAAGTACAAAAGGATGTAAACATACTGTTAATGTAGATAGGATTAAATAATACATGAAAATGCTTTAAAGTATTTTAATCGGCTGTCATAAATGGCAGTTTTCTGATAAGGAACCATATACTAACAGAACCCACTTACTGTGATGTTTCAATAAGCATCCAGATGATAATCTAAAGCCAAGCTAAAATTTCATGAAATAGTTGTATTATATTCCATTTCCTAACATTTCTTGACCACTAATTTGACTGCCACTGTTTGATTAGTATCTCATACTGATGACAAATTTAAGGAACATTAACATCACACTGCTCAAAGAATCAAAAGGAACTGCTGCAGTTTAACAAATCTAAAAAGATAAATTGAACCATTAAGAAAAAGGCAATGTAATTAAACATACTCAATTTGAAAGTTAAAAAAAGTAAAAATACTTTAGCATCAAATGTTTTTTAAAAATACACATTGAGCTACAGTTAGTTTACTTCTCAGTTACATCGACAAGAAGAAACATGTCACTATTTCTTCAAGACTTTATGTTTTACGTCTGCCCTTTTCCTGACAACTTCTATTGTCTGGTCTCTAAGTAGCCCTACTGAGAGCAGCTGTACACGCTAATTTGTGGTTCACTGAGATGTCAATTGAGTCTTAAAATGAGAAAACAACAGCTGCAAAACAATACCTGACTTTGGTGCAAATATTTTCTAAGGTGTACCAAAGTTTAGCTGCTATACTGAATAACCACAAATACGAACCTTACCCTTGTTCAAGTCACAAACAAAATTATACGTATTCAGAGTTTTATTCATTTTCTAGAGCCATTTCTTACTCTGTTACAGCCATTCAAAAATGAAATGCTCTAATGACTTTACCTTGACAAAGGGCTTCTTCCTTCACTAGATGAAAAACTAGCTTCGGAACTGATTGTGTTGATTTTCTCGGTCTTGAAACCATTGCTACCGATAATCAAACCTATAGTAAGTATAAACACCAAAGGTAAACATTTAGCAAACATCTAATGAAAAGGCAGTACAGACAGTAACTTCTGACTTACAGAAATCATGGAAATAGAGATTATTTAAGCAACAAGAACAAAGTATCATAGACTATGAAATCAAATACTGAAGTATACTGTAAAATAACTATTCACTTTTTTTCCTTGTGATATTTTGGAAGAAAACAATCGAAGTTTATCAAAGATATACCATTTTAAGGATCTATTTTTAAAATGTACAGTAATATTTAAACAGAAAACACTAACAAAATGTGTCCCTGATATTTTTAATAAACTCGCCAAGTCCATCTCCATTCCTTAGACAGGGGCACTCCCATGGGATAAGTTTACTTTATGTGTAAAAACAAAATTTAAAAAAAATCCCCACCCCAGCCTACAAAGCTCAGCCCAATTACTACACAGGACTCTTTAAAACATACCAATGCATTTCCTTCCCTCTGTCAATCTGCAAAACAAGCAGTTGGCTCTCCTTCTGCAATTCTGTCCCATTTATTTTTATACTTGAGGTTTTATTCTCATGACTTGGCAGAACTGACAATGCTACCACAGTTAAAAAAGTTATCAGTAGAAATAACAACACATGATTAGTGTATTCTTGCATGTTTTAACCAGTTTTTGAAAAACAGACATTGGGATACCGAGATCCTGTTCCAATTACAGTATTGTGTCATATGTCAATTTAAGCAAAATCTCACTGTTTTGTATATTTTTTCCTCAATTGTTTTATTTTCCCTTTTCCTAAAGTCTTGTTTAACTTAGTTTGCTGGGTATTTTGTACATTTCTGCTCGCCTTTCTCTTCCCTTTGGATTATTTTCAGAGGACTATAATTCTCTCTCTCTCGTTCTGTCATTCTTGCACTCTCTCAAATTCTATAAAATGCTTAATGTTGTGACAAACATACAATAAATATGTATTTTAAGGTTCTTTTAACTGTGTGCTTTTTTCTACATGCATCTTACTTCCTCTCTGTGCGGTACTGTGTATGAATTGTATCCAATTTAGTTCCAACTGATTAATCTAATCAGACCTTTACTTAAATATTTCTAAACTACATGGTTTGATTCTCAAGTTACAATATGTTCACTTTAAAGCTTCTTTAGAGTGTCAAGTGGTGGAAAGGGGTGTTAGTATAAATAAAATTCAGGCTCTAAACATTATTTATTTGAGATACAACTGAAAACCAAAATATGAACAACTGTAATTCTTTCCAACTTCATTCTGTCCCCAAAGAATAAAATATTATTTCTAAGTCCCTTGAGTTTCCCCCTTTACTTTCATAATCAGACACAGTTTCCATCATCTGAATCAGGCTTACAACTCTGTTAACAGATTTAAGATTCACTGTAAGGAGCATTTGGGTGTGTCACACTTCCAATAAAGAGGCCAAAAAAAGAAAAAAAAATCCTATTCGTGGGGGAAGAGGACGTAAAGTCTAGGAGTGCTAGTGGCAGTAGTACGCCACTTTGCGGAGAGAAGTCTGACCACTTTCAAAAGAGCTGGTGACACGAAAAGAAACTTTGCTGTGAGGGAAACAGTGAGGAACACACGCAGAGATGCACATGTACCCGTGGGAGATCAAAAGAGGAGCTCCTGGAGATGAGAGTGAAAGCAGCTAGAACTGCAGGCAGGAGCACTGGAAATCGAGACAGGAGCACATCAAGAAAACGGGCTTTTATTTTTGAAAAGCTTTATAATGTTAAGTTGTTTATTTATGTGTGTCTTTGAGCACTGAAGTACTTCAACAATTTTAATCCAATTTGGACATGTTAGGTCTCAATGGAATCACATTATTTTTAAAGGACACAGGGAAACAGATTGTAGATTGTTGTGTTTTTTTTTTTTTTTTTTTTTTTAAAGCCAATCGGAAGGACTTTTGGAGTCTGCGAATCTTGTACATGCAGCAATCATTGTAGGCACCCCTTTTTTATGGGAACCAATGGGGTGTATTTTCAACAGGGAAATAAAATGCAGTGCTCTCCCTTCTTCACCCTGTCAAATGAAATGCCCCCAAGAGTAGATTGTGCAGATATTCATAAAATGATTGGGTGTGCCCTATGAGCACCTTGATCTTGACACCCAATCTCAGTATGGCGCAAATGAGCTCTGCTAGGTTCCTTTATTGGGGGCAAATAAGTGGAGAGATATCAAAATGCTACCCCAACTGTGGCACCAACATGAGACAATTCACAGGGTGCAGATCTCTCCTTTCTTTCAGAAGGAACGAACTCGTTAATGTCACTGGGCATCGAGCTGACATCGATCATAGTTCACAGCTCCCAGAGCTATTGTTGCATGCTCACTGCAGCATCAGAGAGATCTTGGCTGCTGTTACACTAGGTTCATTTTTTGAAGGTTTTTTTTTTTTTATAACGTTTCAAAAGGCAGCTGCTTGAGAAAGGTGCCATTATGCCATTCTGATATTTAGTGGCCATAGCGGAGCACTGATTTTCAGATTTATGTGAGTGTGTGAGAGGCAGGGCTTAAAATTAGGATAGAACCATGCGCACCCAGATCTTTGAGGGACTAAAACAAGACTTCTGTCTGCTCAATTAACTGTTTTCACCAGGAGCTCAGAGGGCACACCCAATCATTTTATGAACATCTACACAATCTACTCTGGGAGGGCGGGCATTTCATTCGACAGGGTGGATAGGGAAGAGCACTGCATTTTATTTCCCTATTGGATCCCTGTTGAAAATACACCCCATTGGTTCCCACAAGAGATGTGCCTACAATAGTTGCTGCATGTACAAGATTTGCAGACCCTAAAAGTCCTTTAGAGTCTCACTAGCAAGGCGAATCATAGAATCATAGAATACTAGGACTGGAAGGGACCTCGAGAGGGCATTGAGTCCAGCCCCCTGCCCTCATGGCTGGACCTAATACTGTCTAGAACATCCCTGATAGCCACTTATCTAACCTACTCTTAAATATCTCCAGAGATGGGGATTCCACAACCTGCCTGGGCAATTTATTCCAGTGTTTGACCACCCTGACAGTTAGGAACTTTTTCCTAATGTCCAAGCTAAACCTCCCTTGCTGCAGTTTAAGCCCATTGCTTCTTGTTGTATCCTCACAGGCCAAGATGACCAAGTTTTCTCCCTCTTCCTTATGACACCCTTTTAGATATCTGAAAATGGCTATCATGTCCCCTCTCCATCTTCTCTTTTCTAAACTAAACAAACCCAGTTCCTTCAGCCTTCCCTCATAGGTCATGTTCTCTAGACCTTTAATCACTCATATTGCTCTTCTCTGGACCCTCTCCAACTTTTCCACATCTTTCTTGAAATGCGGTGCCCAGAACTGGACACAATACTCCAACTGAGGCCTAACCAGCGCAGAGTAGAGTGGAAGAATGACTTCTTGTGTCTTGCTCACAACACACCTGTTAATACATCCCAGAATCATGTTTGCTTTCTTTGCAACAGCATCACACTGCTGACTCATATTTAACTTGTGGTCCACTGTAACCCCTAGATCCCTTTCTGCCGTACTCCTTCCCAGACCGTCGCTTCCCATTCTGTATGTGTGAAACTGATTGTTCCTTCCTAAGTGGAGCCCTTTGCATTTGTCTTTATTAAACTTCATCCTATTTATCTCAGACCAATTTGTCCATGTCATTTTGAATTATGACCCTATCCTCCAGATTAGTCGCAATCCCTGCCAGCTTGGTATCATCTGCAAATTTAATAAGCGTACTTTCTATGCCAATATCTAAATCGTTGATGAAGATATTTAACAGAGCTGGTCCCAAAACAGACCCCTGCGGAACCCCACTTGTTATACCTTTCCAGCAGGATTGTGAACCATTAATAACTACTTTCTGAGTACGGTTATCCAGCCAGTTATGCACCCACCTTATAGTAGCCCCATCTAAGTTGTCTTTACCTAGTTTATTGATAAGAATATCATGCGAGACCGTATCAAACGCCTTACTAAAGTCTAGGTATACCACATCCACCGCTTCTCCCTTATCCACAAGACTTGTTATCCTATTAGCGAAAGCTATCAGATTGGTTTGACATGATTTTTTCTTCACAAATCCATGCTGGCTGTTCCCTATCACCTTGCCACCTTCCAAGTGTTTACAGATGATTTCCTTAATTACTTGCTCCATTATCTTCCCTGGCACAGAAGTTAAGCTAACTGGTCTGTAGTTTCCTGGGTTGTTCTTATTTCCCTTTTTATAGATGGGCACTATATTTGCCCTTTTCCAGTCCTCTGGAATCTCTCCTGTCTCCCATGATTTTCCAAAGATGATAGCTAGAGGCTCAGATACCTCCTCTATCAGCTCCTTGAGTATTCTAGGATGCATTTCATCAGGCCCTGGTTCCTTGCAGGCATCTAACTTTTCTAAGTGATTTTTAACTTGTTTTTTATTTTACCTTCTAAAATTACCCCTTATGTAATGCAGTGCAGAGTATCGCTTTTCCAGGCCTACGAACTCCTACTGAAGTTATACTTCTTGGACAATATTTTATTATATCCTCTAAAAGCAGTCGTGAGAAATATTGATGTCAGCTTTTACCACGTACTGAGCAAGCACTGGATGAATATTTCAAATAGTGGCAGGTGCAGGACATAAACAGGTTGGCTGGGCTCAAAATCTACAATTTTTAAAAAAAGACCTTTATTTCTAGATTAGCATAATGTTACCACCCGCCAACCCCCGACCAGAGAGTCAGCATACTTTTTGGACATTCTTAAAAGGTTTGATATGAGTGCTAGGGAAGGATGCAGTGCTAGACTTAGATTCTCCATTATTTCAGGCGTGCATTTTTTAAACAAAGCCCAGAACCGTTGAAGGTTCAAAGGAACTTTTCAAATACCAAGGAGAAAATGAGGGAGAGGAACAGGAGCCTTTTGCAACTCTGCCCTCTTCTGGTTCTCCTTCTTCAGGATCTCATTTGGCAGATCCTCACTTCCTCCTCTTCTCTTTTGGTGGGTGTCCCACATGGCTCCATCCTAGGCTCCCCCCTTGAATGCTTTTGCACCTCATCTTTGGAGGATATCTGCAACCACAGTCTTTGCCTTGATGACTTAGATGTAGTTCTCTGTTCCAGACTTGCCTCCACGTGCTCAAATTCATCTCAGGCAGTCTTTAACATCTATCATAATGTCAAGCCATCGATTGGAACTTCGACAGCCAAAAATGAGCCCTTGTTCTCCCCCAGAACTCCCCTCTCCTTCTCTCTCAGGCTTCTCATATGGGCTCCCTTTTTTATTTGATCCAAGCACACAAGCCATATCGCTTTGCTGCTTCATCTTCCTGCACAGCCTTTCAAAACTCCAGTCTCGTTTTCCTGCTCATGCTGTTAAAACTTAAATCCAGGCCTTGAACACCTTATATCTTGACTAGTTTGGAAAAGAGAAGACTGAAAGGGGACACGATAGTGGTTTTCAGTATCTAAAGGGTGTCACAGGGAGAAGGGAGGGAAATTGTTCTCCGTGGCCTCTGATGAAGCAGCAAGGGGCTTAAATTGCTGTAAGGGAGGTTTAGGTTGAACATTAGGAAAAACGTCTTGCCAGGGCGGTTAAACACTGGAGTCAATGGCCTAGGGGGGTTGTGGAATCTCCATCTCTGGAGATCTTTAGAAAGACATCTATCAGGGATGATCTAGATGGTGCTTAGTCCAGCTATGAGGGCAGGTGACTGGACTCGATGATCTCGCAAGGTCCCTTCCTGTTCTAGTGTTCTAGGATTCTACTGCCAGCTGCACTGCTCTAGCCTTGCAGTCTTACCACCCTCACCAAACCCTGCACCCATTCTTTGCATCACTTCACCAGCTTCCTCTTCTCCACTGCATGAAACACTAAGGACTTGTCCTTCACCTTGCAGGCTCCTCACAGCTTCGCTCTGCCCGGCTCTCCAGGTCAAAGGCAATACTGTGCCATCGCTCCTGACTTCTGCCCTACTGCTGCCAGCTTTCACTGCCCATTGGTACACATTTCCCTCAAGCCTCTTTGTACTTAAGAGTGAAGGTGCACTGCCCCCCGCCCTTGCAAATGTGAGACATCCCTCTAAAATCCAAATCTTCATCTAAACTGCTGCATTATCTTCCTTCTAATCCTTCCTCAGACCGCATCTCTGCCGTGATGACTAGAGGACATTTGACAAGGGGATAGGCAGTTGGTGTGCTGTGAGTGACGCATATTATACAAAGTGATCACTGCTCAGACTTCATCGTAACCCCCTCTTGTTTGAGGAATCCACCTGTCTCTTGTCATATATACATCTATCAGGCTGCTGTGGGAAAGGACGAGTCTTTTATTATAAGTGGTCAAGTGCCTAGTACAGCGTGGCCCCAATCCCTAGCCCACAGGATACTGCAATGCAAGTAAGTAGTCGTTGCTCCATTGAAAAGAAACATCCATGCAATGTAAGGCAGCAAATGTAAGATTTAGTGGCTATCGGGTCTGTCCAGAAAACAGATCTGTAAGAATAGCCAGAAAAAGACTTTCTGTTGTGTTCCTTACAGAACTATGGCTTAGTTCAACATTGCCCCTTGGAAAATAATCCAGTGTTGGCAAGCATATTTCCTCAGTAAAATAGATTATCATATCGAAGGCTACATGTGAACTACTGCTAAGCATGTACGGGTGACTATATTTTCTAGCTAAGTCACTGTCTTAATATGTTTCTTATATACTGCACTGTAAAACAGCTTGTGTAAGTAAGGCAAGGTCTGGGATGAAACACTATATAAAATCAAAACCTGTGCTATTCTTTTAGTCTAAAACTTTAATTCTACGACACTAATATCATCATGCTACAGAAATCCCTCAAATAAATTATAGCCTCAATGAATGCACAAAGTTATCCTAATACAACAATACTAGGTTGACTAGCACTCAGAATTCAACAAAAGTAAAAATTTTAAAAGGAGTATCCCACCATGTGTACTACAATGCTGCCTTTAGTTATGTAATGTCATGCTTTTTCTTAAACCATAAGATTGGTCCTGCCTTGGGCAGGGGGCTGGACTTGGTGACCTCCTGAAGTCTCTTCCAGCTCTATGATTCTATGATAAAACACAGTAGCTGGGTTTTGGGGTTTGTTTGTTTTTAACAGACTTAAATGTGTTTGCCTCTCGGGTCATGTGCAGCTTACCGATTTAAAGAGCATCATTAAACATACACACAGGGCAGAGTGAAAGTTGCACATTCACTTTTGCTTCTCTGGCCTTTTCAGTGCTGAATTGTACGACTTCCCTACTTAATTACCACAGGGCCAATGACAGCTTTTCAAAACAGAAAAATCCACGGAAGGGGAAAACGGGGAGGAAAACGGAGGCTTTCCACAAGAATTCTTCCCAAACTGTTCCACAAGGCAGGGCATGAGGTATGTGTCCTGTGCCCCACAGATTGCAGGAACTTCTGATGCTTGGGGGTTTCACAGAGGTCAAGGGTCATCTCTCTACAGGCTTTGTGATTCTGTCTTGGCGCTCGGATCCCTGGAGCCGAGCCTGTCACTGCCACACCAATGACGCCACATTACTGGCACCTCCTCAATTGACAGCTGCCCTATGATCCCCTTTCAAGTGGGCGAGGGCTACAGAGGGTTACGGCTATGCTACCCTTTCTGACGTAACTATGGACCCAGATGGGGAACCATGTACATATCCCCCAGCTGTACTCTGATCACTGCTCGCCACCTCCCCTTGTGCAGATTCCTGGTCCCACACTGAGCCGTGTGTGTGTGGGGGTGAACACTGCTACAAAAGTGACCGACACCAACCCCTCCTTTCCTGTACATGGGAAATGGAGATCTGCGCAAAGGGGGCCCCTGGCACATGCTAGGGCAAAATGATCAGGACGAGAGGGCAAGAAGCCACTACCCTAGCTTTTCAAAACCACCCACATATGACAGTCAGCCAAAAATAATTGCCAAAACACAGCCCACCCCCTGCATCCAACGCCCATGCAAATCAACACAAAAGCTTCCTGCACAAGCCTCCCAAACACAAATCAACACAACCAACCACACCACCCCCGCAGCACACGTCCCTCATTGACCGCCTGCATAAGTTACTGCAAAATCTCTCAGCAAAACACATGTTCCCCGACCCTCACTCACATGGACCACAAAACCTTAAACTACCTCTGCAAAGCCAACGTGTGTGTGTGGTGGGGGTCACCACACTACCATGCAATGACCAACAACCTATACACAAATGCAGGGAAAATTGCGGGTAGAGGAAGCAGTGGTATTTCAGCAAGCTGTGCCCACACGCCAATCTCCACCTCCTTCGGTGGAATGAAACCTCACAGGCAATAGAGCTCCATAACATGATGACCCCCCCTTCTTGCATCCACTGATCAGCATGATTGCTAGCTGATGTTACCTAAATGGTGTGGCAGGGTCAGGCCCACTCCTGGATCCCAGACTCCTGTTCTGCTCACTATCCCGCAGTTTAGGGGCTGTCGTACAAGTCCCACTTGCCTTTTCTCGGCGTTTGGCCTTCTGTCCCTCGGCAAACCAAAGGGGTGTTGGGGCCAATGCCCAGGCCAGTCACGGCTGAGTAAACCGTCCACCTCAGCCACCAGCTGATGTCTCTGGCCACTTGGGGGGAAGGGAGCCTCCAAACACTCCCTGTCGGAGCCCCTCACCTCCCTCTGCAGCCTTTGGCAGTGCTGATGTTGTTCTACTCAGCTCCTCTGAGTCTCCTTATCAATTGTTCATTCCTCTCCACCTCCGCTCTCCAAACTCCTTCTCCACTGTCCCCTCTTCTCCCCAACAGGGAAGGTTTTTAAAGAGGTCCCATGGCAGCCTGAAATCAGCTCAGCTGGCCCTTTATTGATTTATAGCTGCCCTGTCTCAGCTGTCCCTGATTAGCTAGGGCCCTTACTGGGTTTTTTTAAGAGCTACCTCTCTCCCCTTCCATCCAGCCTTTTAACCTGCCCTGTCACTATGGTCCCTGTCAAAGTTAATCATCCCTTGGAATGAAAACCAATGATGAACCTTACCACTTTAGTTACCTTGTTAATTTATATCACAATGATCTATATAATGCATCTATTACAATTATCATTTATATTACAGTAGCACTGGGGACACCAATCTTGACTGGGCTTCTGTTTTGCTAGGTGCTACATGGACACACGCATGCACGCACGCACAGACAATCCTCATCCGTGCAATTTACAATCTAAATAACCATCACCACAATTGGTTGTGATTGTTACATTTTTGGTGGTCTCAAAAGCAGAGTCAAAGATTAAATCTCTACAGACTGTTAACTACCCTAACTGTGGTAGAAGTGTTTGTATGGCTGCTGTTTATGCTGTATTGTGGGGAGCACTTTGAGTGTTGTCAATCTAGTACCCTTTAACAAGCAATAATTCCATTACTCTATAGATCGACACAAACACACACAGAATTCCATCACTCTATAGACACACACACACACACACACACACACACACACACACGGAGAATGGCTCTGCAAAAAGATTGTATGTGATACCTTCAAAGAAGCAAAGTTAGAGGAAAATAATCTCCCCTTTTTAAAAAGATACCATAAACACACGATTATGGAGAATATAGAGCTGAAGGAAATCTTGGCATTAAAACACTGATAAAACACTTCAACAGTGTCCAAAAGCAGACCAATACCCAACAAAGGAACATGAAAGTGTTTGGGTTTTTTATTTTAATGCAAAGAGACAAAAGTTACCTCTAATCCTAACAAGAAGCATAAACTGACAAAGCTTAAAGGACACGCTCTCACAAAAGCAAAAACTTTCAAAGACTGGCCAATTCAAAAAATCCCCAGAGAAGGGGGAAAAACACACTTGGAAGAAGACTGCAAGATCTAACAGGCATTTCTGTCTAGATGTCAAAACTAAGCTCGTAAGTTCAGGGTTTCTCAAACATATGAAGGAAGAACCATTCCTTGCGCACATTCTATACCAAAACATCTCGGCAACTAGCAGCCAAAACTTGTAAGTATCATGTGTGACCTGACCTTCCCACGCAGGAATGTCAGAGCACAACAGTTAAAAAAAAAAAAAATGCAGCCAGCAGTCATTTACACATGAACCCTTCCATAACAGCGATTCATAATGAAATGATATCAAATAAAACAAAAAAGTTGGGAAGACTTAATAAAGCCTTTATTAGTCCACTCCAGCAGGAAACGCAAGAACCTTTTAACATTAAGTTCAAAGAAGGATCTCACCAGAAAGGATGTGAAGGCACGGGGAAGAAGTTGGCAGGATGATTGGCTCATTAAAGGCAAACTGAAAAGCAAAACAAAAAACTGGATGTACGAAGAAGGCCTAAAAAGTTTTTTTTAAGATTTTCTTTCTATCTATTCTTAAATTAGAAATTCAGTTCTTTTTTACTTTTTCTAAGCTCCCAGGAAGACTGTAAAGACATCTGGAAAACTGAAGGAGTATGACATTCAAGATGCCAACAAGTAAAACCTGATGACCGGAATAAGGAAGAAACTGATACTCAAACTCATCTTTGTTAAGATCTATTTAACTCAAAGACACACTCAAACTGTTGGGAGAGACGCTATCTTTGTTAAAGACTGAACAATCCTGGGCCTTCAATTAGGAGAGGAGTTGGCTCATAAGCCACAAGCAAGACCTTCAGGCAACCCTCCAACAAATGACTCAATAGTTAATATTCTTTTGTATGCTTATAAAGCAGCCCCCCCAAAAAAGGCTTATATTTGACGGTCTCTTTCAGATGAAAATCGTTAGGAAAGAAACCAGAATGAAGAATGAATCCACAGCATTCCCCACTATCTTTGTACTCCCAGATATAAGGTGAATTAGTCACCTCAGGCATATTTACACTGCAATGAAATACATTCAGCACAAAGAATCTGAGCCTGGCCAGCCTGGACTGGGGGTAGGCTTGCCAGATGCTTTCAGCAAAAATCCCAAACATGGAAAACTTAGTTGAGGAAAAAAAAAAACCCACTAAACACGCTGCTCCTTTAAATGGCCCCACACTCCTCACTCCCCCGCCAGACACAGCAGGGGAAAACTGTCCCCACTGGGCTTCCGTCCGGTGGAAACAGGAAATACCCCAGTCTGTTGCACCCCCGGCCCACCATGGACAGGGATTGCCTCAGCCAGGCTGGAGCGCCCCTGTCTGTGTCGGGCCCCGAGGTGGGCGGGGAGATGCTCCAGCCCCCAGTGGTTAACCGGATCCTTACGGGTGATGCCTACTGGTTAACCTTTCATAGCCCTCTGCCCTATTAAGCCCGACAGTTTATGCATTCTGGGCCAGACTGTGGTTCACTTGCTCATGCTGAATAGTCCCTTATACTGTAAATAGTCCAAGTGGAGAAAGGAGCTACTTAGTAGAAGGGGATTAGAACCTTGCCCTCTTGGAGCTTAGGTCAAGGCTCTCAGGAAAATGATCTTCCATGTAAAACCTTCCATTGTCTCCTCTCCAGGCGGGTTGTAAAAGCCCACTTCTGCATCACTGAGGGGCATTGGTGAATTGCTCACACCTTCTACGGGGTTTGCTGTCAATCACAGGCCCTTCTTCTCTAGAGCAGGGGTTCTCAAACTGCGGCCTGCAGACCACCCCTTGCAGGGGGGGCCACGGCTCGCCTGCACACTCCCTTGCTACCACCCAGACCTCCCACCCCCAGCCTGCTCCTGCACCCTCCCTCCTTTCCAGACCCCGTATCAGCCCAGCCCACTCCTTCACCCTCTCCCCCCGCCACATTCTGCTCCTGTATCCTCTTCTGGGAAGACCTTGCACCCTCTCCCCCTCCTTCGCACAAACTCCTGGCCACACCACCACTTCCAGCCAGCGCCAGCACCCTGCCTTCTACACAGACCCCCATACCTACCCCACTCCCCGGCAACCCCCTGCCACACACTGAACCTCTCATTGCTTGCCCCACCCCAGAGTCTAAGGGGACTCTCAAAATCTACTAACCCCATGGGAAACCCTGAACCTCAGTCCTCCTTGTCTCCTCCCCACCACCCCCGTGGGGCTGGAGCACCAGGGGAGAGAGGTGTCTCAGTCGGGGGCCACATCAGTAAGGACTGAGGCAGGAGGTGTTTTGGGGGGTTTGTTTGTTTGGCCTCTCACTTGTGTGGTCCCCAACTGATTTTTCTGTGGATCAGTGGCCCCTGCCCCCTGTCATACACAAGGACAATGTTGAAACTTTGTTTGGGACATAAATTAATATTTTACTTGATTTCAAATGAAGTTTGGCAAGCTACCACGATAAAGCGCTTAATCGGTTTCAGTATTTTGATTTAGCAGGTGACTTTTTCTTTGCTCATGGGCGAAGGACGAGGACATTCTGAGCCTAGGGAATGCTGCCTGGATAGTCTCCATTGCCTTCCTAACAGCAGCCTCAACCTAATTTCCCAAAGTTAAGTCCAAAGTAGACTGCAAAGAGATCTCACAAAACTGCGTGACAGGGCAACGAAATGGCCGATGAAATTCAGTGCTGACAATGCAAAGTGTTGCATACTACAAAGCAATTCCAACTATACGTATATAATAAGGGGGTCTACATGAAATGTTATCATTCAAGAAAAAGATTTTGGAATCCTCGTGAATAGTTCTCTGAAAAAATTTGTTCATTATACAAAAGAAGCCAAAGACGTTAAGAGAATATTAGGAACCAATAGGAAAGGAATAGATAAAACAATAAATATCATAATGCCACTACATAAATCCACAGTATGCCCAAACCTTGAATACTGTCAGGAGCTCTGCTCATCCCATCTCAAAAAAAGATACATTAAAATTGGAAAAGCTATAGAGAAAGGCAACAAACATGACTAAAGGTACAGAACAGGTTAAAAATGACTGGGACTGGTCAGCTTGAAAAAGAGATGACTAAGGCGGGATATGATAGAGGTCTATAAAATCACGACCAGTGTGAATTAAATAAAGGAGGAAGTTTTACCCCTTCACAAAAGCAAACCACCAACCAAGGGACACCAAATGAAATTATTACGCAAGAGGTTTAAAACCAGCAAAAGGAAGTGCTACTTCACACAGTGCACAGCCAACCTGTGGAACTCCTTGCTGGAGATGCTGTGAAAGCCAACAGCATAAATGGGTATAAAGAAGAAGGAGCGAAGCTCCTGGAGGACAGGTCCATCAATAGCTATTATCACAGATGGACAGGGATGCAACCCCATGCTCTGGGCATCTCTCAGTTTCTGATTGCCAGATGCTGGAACTAAATGATGGGTATGGATCACCCGATTGCCCTGTTCTGTTCATTCCCTTTGAAGCATCTGGCACTGGCTGAAGCCCCTCCACTGAACACTGCCAGTAAAGCCAAAAAAACCCAACCCGCCCCATCAAGAGCTCTGATGATTCCACACAGCCTCAAGTACTTTTGAAGTCTCAAAACAACACCATATTGCAATGAATTCCCATTGGAAAGGTACATCAAGTGCTGAAGACAAAGCTTGGATGCATTAAGCTTAGTATACGTAGTACAGGTTGAACCTCTCTAGTCCAGAAACATCTGTCGTCCAGAATGATTTGAGTTAGCCAGATGTCCACTTTTCATGGGTGTAGCCAAGTTTCCTGCAGTCCCATAAAGTTTGTTTACAGCCACCAGTCCTGGCTCTAAGGGCATGTCTAGACTACAGGCTTTTGTCAACAGACGCTTTGTCAACAGATACTGTCGACAAAGCCTCTGTCAACAAAGAGCGTCTAGACTACAGACAGTTCTGTTGACAAAGCAAGCCGCTTTGTCGACATGAGAGTGTAGACGCAAAGGGCAGTGTAGATGCAATAAAGCCTTCTGTTGACAGAACTCTGTCGACAAAAGGTGTTATTCCTCGTAGAATTAGGTATACCGCCGTCGACAAAACTGCCGAGTTCTGTTAACGTTATGTCGACAGAACTTGGTGGTAGTGTAGACGCAGGTACAGTTTTGTCGACGAAGTCCACTTTTGTCGACAAAACCCTGTAGTCTAGACACACCCTCTGTGTTCTGTGCTGTTATTTAGCTCTAATTTAGCCCTAAATGTCTTCTAAGAGCCCAGTAAGCAGTGGAAGTGTTGGTAATGCGGCTAGACAGTATTGACCTCCTGTGGTCTGGAAAATTCTCTCATTCGGAACCAGTCAGGTCCCAAGGGTGCTGGACTAGGGAAGTTCAACCTGTATAGCAAACCTGTAACAAAATATCAGAGCCACGAAGCATTAAGAAAAGGTCAATCTGAGCCCAAACACATTTCTCATAAAAACACTGACTGAAAATTCTAGTTCAGGCATCCAGTGGTCTCAGTGATCCAGGGCCACAAAGCTCAGAATGTAAAAGGACAAAAGTGGAGACACAAAACTTGCAGGTACTTTACTAAAAAAAGTAACTGGAAGGTCAGGAAATCAACAAAGGCCAACAGAAGCCTGTGGCAGATCATGGGCGGAAGATGTATCGCATCTGAAATAGGCAACCTCGCTTTCCAATGGCATATTTTGTGCACTTGGAAAATGACAGAACACTACTTGATGAAAATCACGCTAGAGTTGGAGTGGAAAGTAAGGTACAGGAACTGACCAAGCATAGGCATCGTTTTATTACACATTTCCATAACTTTAGCAATTGAACATTGTGTAAAGCACCTCAGCAGTTTCGCAGAAGAAACAGTGATACAATATCAGAGGGGTAGCCATGTTAGTCTGGATCTGCAAAAGCGACAAGATGCATCTGACGAAGTGGGTCTTTGCCCACGAAAGCTTATGCTCCAATACATCTGTTCGTCTGTAAGGTGCCACAGGACTCCTTGTCGTGTTAGTAATACAATATGTGTTTGCTTTACATCTGACACAATGAACATTTAATAAGAAAAACTGGGCGGGTTGTCTGTTTGCTTGAAGGAAGAAGCACGTTTGCAATGGCCTGCACTTGTCACACAGCAGCTCAGTCTGCGACCTGCTCAGGGCCTCCTGGAGTGCTAGAGGCTAGCACTTGGACTCAAGTAGAATGCAAGACTGGACTGCAATCAGGAGCGTCATTTCAATAGGATGAAACAAAATACGGGACTATATAGAACTTTAAAGACTAACAAGATGGTTTATTAGGTGATGAGCTTTCGTGGGTCAGACCCACTTAAGTGTGACTTAAGTGGGTCTGGCCCACGAAAGCTCATCACCTAATAAACCATCTAGTTCAGTGGTCCCCAACCTATAGAGGCTTCCGGGCGCCCGGGGGCAGGGCCACTCACGTGCCGGGTGCCCGGGGGTGGGCCGCACGTCCTGGGGCACACCAGGGGCAGGGATGCCCTTGCACCCGGCGCCCGCATGTGCCCCGGGGCTGGGGCCGCCCGAGCGCCACGCACCAGGCGCCGGTGCGTGTCGCGCGCCTGGGGCCGGCGCCTCCCGTGCGCAGCGCGCAGGGGGCGGGGCCAGCCCAGGTTGTCGGCGGGCGCACACAAATGCCCCGGCGGGCGCCATGGCGCCCGCGGGAACCACGTTGGGGACCACTGATCTAGTTAGTCCTGTATTTTGTTTCAGCTACACCAGACTAACACGGCTACATTTCTATCACTATTCAACAGGATGGTTCTCAGATGGCATCTTTCCCCTCACTTTCAGTCCTCACAACCTTAAGAAAGTACAGCTGTACCTTACAATGAAAAAGTAAATTGAAAGGTTCTCTAATTACTAAGACCAAAATTCAGGATTCTTTGTTCTCCCAAGGTATTATTAGTGATGTAATCGCTTAGAGAAGATAAACATTCCTTACACTGTTCAAGGTGTTAGTAATATTAACGAGGAGTCCTGTGGCACCTTAAAAACTAACACATTTATTTGGGCATCAGCTTTTGTGGGCATAGACTCACTTCGTCAGATAGGCTATGTCTAGACTGCAAGCCTCTTTCGAAAGACAGCGTCTGGATTGCAACCACTTCTTTCGAAAAAGCGAGCCACTTTTTCGAAAGAGAGCACCCAGGCAATCTGGATGCTCTCTTTTGAAAAAGCCCTGTTTGAATTCAAGAACGCCTTTTTTCGAAAGAGCACTTTCGAAACGTTCTTCCTCGGAAAACTGCCGCGTTCTTTCGATTTGCTTTCAAAAGAACACAGCAGCAGTCTAGACGCAGGGGAAGTTTTTTCTAAAAAAGGCCACTTTTTTCGAAAAAACCCTGTAGTCTAGACACACCCATACACTTCAGTGGAAATTACGGAGGCAGGCACAAATATGCTAGTAAAGTCACCCTTTCTTGGAGAAGAAGCAGCGAACTCAGAACTTGGATCCTAGTAGGTTTCATTAACCCCTACTTCCCATTGCCCCATGCACACATTTTTTAAAAGTACACTTATCATTTTGAGGCAAAACCTTTATTCTGTTAAAGTTTTAGGTTCCTAAACTATTTTGTCGTTTTCCTCTGTAAAATTAAGTTATTTTGTTAAAAAACAAAGCCATATCTGGACACAAGACAGGAAAAACACCACACAAGGTCAGTCAACTTAGGGTCCACCCTCCACCTCCAAAGTGAAAAGAGGTCAAATTAAGTCTTTAGTCTGTTTAATAAAGGAGAACCACTCTTGGGGTTAAACCCTGGAACACAAGGAGCAAGTCTTATATCTGAGCTATGCAACAGGGTTCATGAAACAAGCGTAAAAAAGCCTCCATAGAAGGATCAGTCATTCCGCTGATAAAAGAATATTTGTTAATATTAAAAAAAACCAGACGCCAGAAAACCAACAGTAAATATTGCTTATGCCCACATATGCACCTGCATAAATATTGAGCCATATATTTGAATGGATAATGAAGTCGTCCACACTTTGCAAAAAAAGTAATACATTTAGACAGATTACAATTACTGAGTTCTGCCCCCAAATACTACTGTTTGCTATTGATATCTTAAAACTAAAAAAGCAATATTTTTCAAATTCCATCTAACCAAGCATAGTACATCTGCTACAGAGAGATCTTAGCACATCTTGATAAACCTTATTGATAAAATGTTTAAATTACCAGACAGCCTTTATAAACAGAGGCAAAAGCACAGTTTCCTGCCTGACACATTTTTTTCTGCTCTTATTCTAATGATGCACGTTCAATTACTACAGAAAAGAAAAGAATCAAATCAGAAACATCTGTAGTTTGCCATATAATTACTGGATCTTCCCCATGGAGACTGACCTTTGTAACACCGATACTAAGACCTCAAAGGCTAAATGACAGAGGATATTCACATGGTTTAAATGTATAACATGATTACAAGGAATTAAATAGGCACTGTTATTTTCCATCTTGGTTTATGTTAACATAAGCGTGTACTTTATGATCTTACGTTTAATCTCTGAGCTCAGTATGTAGTAGCAGAATTTACTCACTATTAGTGGATCCACAAACCACTGAAATGCAATGTTTTGACTATATAATATAGTTGAATACTGTATTTGAGGCTATTACGCAGCCATTACTTTTACCTGTAATAGGAATCTTTTCTGCCAAGCTTTCTTCCTTGCTCTCATCTTCACACCAGCTTGTGACTTCTGTATGTGAACATACAATAATGAAAACACATTTCAAAGCCACAATGATCAGACTGGTTTGTTTTCTTTTAAGCCCTATTCCCTTTAATTTTTCACTTTTGTTATCTCTTATTTATTGATCTAAACTGTCTATTACAGTTCTTAAAAGAGGCGCCTACTGTGAACTTTAGTCAAATATGATGCTACTGTGTCCCTGTGTAGCTTCCAAGGAAAGCAGTGAGCTAACCAAATATCTTAAATAATGTAAGTCCTGATGAGATTAAAAAAAAAAACCAACCAAACAAAAACCATCAACAAAAACCAAAACCTATAACTCTAGGGACTTGCCCAATAGTCCAAGAGCAATAATATATATAATGCTGGAACATTAATTAGTTTAAATCAAAGTATCTCTCTTCTCCATGGATAAAACTAGCATGAATTTAGGAGATCTAAATCAGTTTGTTTACATTTGCTGTGTAAAGAGGACTGCATCTTAATTGCCTGTTTCTTTAGTCTTTGATGTAAGCAATGCTCTGGAAGTACACTGAGCAAGTTATCTTCTAGTCATTGCAACAGACTAAATTATATTACTTTCCTTAGCTAAAGATATTAACCAGACTTTAAAAAAATACTCAATTCATAACTTCAAAAATTTAATGCAGTTTTTCTTAGCATGGATTTTTCACTTTACAACGAAAGACGGAGGGGGGAGTCTATTCCCCAATCTGGGTTTATGCGTAAACTACACTTGCCTAATTTTGATATGGCAAAATGTGTTTTGTAAATGGTAGACAGACCTCAGCACAAGACTTACATTTCTAATTTACATTTTTAAAAGAAAAATGGAAATCTAATCATTATAAAATGTTCATTTAAAAATAAGACAACAGAAATAATAATTACTACTAGCAGACATTTGAGAAGATTATATTACCCCCCAGGTAAACAAAAAAATTTCGTGTGTTAATTCATCAGAACTGCAGTAATAACACAATTTTCTACAGACTCTCGTATTGTATTTTTTCAATAAACCTTCAGACACTAGGAATGACAGGAACTTTGAACGTATTTGTTTCTGTGGATCTTTTAACATTAGTTACCTTGTTCCCTTGTACCAATGCTGTTAAGCCATTGAGCATGTATTGTTTGCTTTATTTCACCATTGTCATTCAGAATTGATGGCAAGCAGTAAGATGATTCATTGCTATGAATAGATGACCTATTGCCACACTCTTCCGGAAGGACCTCTCTCAATGACAACATAACCTATAGCATTTAAAATAAATAAAGTCAATAAATACAGAAAAACAACTGCAGCACACTATTCTCCTTTGTCTCAGAGCTACATTCTTTTTCAATATAAATTCAGGTTAATCATTACTTAACATAATCTGTCACCAGGATATTTGTTGTTCGATCTTAAATGATCTCTGTTAAACTGCTGCTACTTCACTTCATAGTTTAATTTAATTCCTAATTCAAACTGATGCCATTTTTAAAGCAAGACATTTTCCAGAAATCATCAGTGTTTTCTCATTAATGGGTAACCCATCAAAGAAAAAACAGCATGCCACCACATATGCTAGTCCAGGAAGTGTGTTACAGTATTTTAAAATTGGTTTTGAAGCAATTTTTCTCATCCATTTTTTCAGCCCATGTGTAAGGGAGTTAACCTAAAGTGTTTTAAAGCATAAGTAATACATGTTCACAGAAAACTACACCTCACCTAATATACTTGGGGATGAAGGACCTGATCCAAAAGTCCAATGAAGTCAATGAGAGTCTTTTGCATTTATTTAAATGGGCTTTGAATCAGGTTCTTAAATGTATGGTATTACCAATCCTCTCTAGACTGTTTATTCGGTCTTATGTATTCATATGTATTTCAGTGGCACCGTTCACACCTCTATAGTTAAGAATGTATTAGCTGTCTTTTCCGATTCTCCCTCCCCCCCTTTAATTAAAGCCCACATTTTCCCAGAAGGCTATAATTGTTATAAAATAGAGTTCTGAGCTAAAAGCAGCTTGCCAAGTTCTAAAAGCAAGTTTAGATTTTTTTTAAAGTTATTTCTGAGCTTTAAAAGCTTTTTTAAAATAAAATTTTAACACATTTTGGCTGTGTAACTCAAAACTGAATTTGATCCAAAGCTGAAAATTAAGAACACAACACAGTGTACACACACACACACACAAGCAAATGACAGATTTAAATAAGTATTTTCAAACAAACCTTTTATCAACATACAGCATTTTTTCCATTTTCCCCTCCCACCAGCTGTTAAGGATGTTTTTTAATATAGGGTGAAAATTAGGGACCTGATTCTGAAAACCTTTCTAGATTCAAGCTCTAATTATCTAATTGCTCAATAAATGAGGCAACCTCTAAGGATCTGGGCTGATGTCGCATGAAAATAATCCTAGATTTTGTGAGTTTCTTTATATGTTTACCTGAGAGAATGGAATGGCTCCAACTGAAATCATTCAGGTCCCATAGGCAAATATTACTCATTTGCTTTTATTCTTAATCCGTTATTTACCCAAGAGACCACAATGGCTCTTTTTGAGTTGTAAGCAAATAACTTTGTGACGGTTTTGTTTTTTAAACTAAGCTCATGCTCAGGATTTCAATACATAAACACAACAGCAGCAAACCTACAAAATCATGGAACGTCTAACGGATTGCTTTTTGAAAATGTTAAAAATGAATCAGGCTATATAACCCTGTCATGAATTGCTTTTGTTATTGAAAAGGCAGATTTGTGTCCAACTGACAGTCCATCACAATGCAAAGCTAATGTTATTGTATCAGAAGTAATTCAACTGACAAAGGGTCTTCTAGTAACGTATTTTAGGCTGTTACTGAGGGACGTTTGCACCACCACAGACTCGTAAAGCAAGAAGGGACCACTGAGATCAACTAGTCTTACCTCTGGTAGAAACAGCCACAGAACTTCTCCAAAATAATTCCTGAAGCATAATGTTTATAAGAACATCTAATCTTGATTTAAAAATGATCAGTGATAGAGAAACTACCACAACTCTTGGTCAATTGTTTCAATAGTTAATTAGTCTCACTGTTCAAAAACTATATGCCTTATTTCTGAATATGTCTAGCGTCAACTTCCAGTCACTGGACCAGGTCATACCTTTCTTTGTTAGACTGAAGGGCCCATTATTAAATATTCGTTCCCTATGTAAGTACTTATAAACTAATGAAGTCACCTCTTAACCTTCTTTGTTAAGCTTAATAAGATTGAGCTCTTTATATCCCTTCTCACCCCACCCGTCTCATGGCCCAATCTTTTTCAGTCACTGCTTTCAAGGATTCAGTCTCCCATCACAGAAGTATGGTAGGTTCTTTAGTCCTAGTTGTGTACTTCTAGCCAGAGGAAAATGCACATCATTTTTGTATCAGTTCTCTTTTTATTTACCACTCCCCCCATTTTATGTCATCTGAAAGTTTCATGTGGTAACTTCTTGTTTTGTTCGAGGACACTAAGAAAAATGTTAAATACCACAGGACCAAGAACTGATCCTTGTCGGATGCTGTTAGAAACACCCCTTTTGAATGATGAGTCCCCATGTACAATTACATTTTGAGACCCGT
Source organism: Pelodiscus sinensis (assembly GCF_052426305.1). Taxonomy (NCBI): domain Eukaryota; kingdom Metazoa; phylum Chordata; order Testudines; family Trionychidae; genus Pelodiscus; species Pelodiscus sinensis. Next base: position 198,074,055 of record NC_143054.1, on the reverse strand, counting down.
CAGCCACTGTTTAATGTGTGCCACGTACATTTTATATCTTTCTAATGTTTCCAAGTCAATGTCATGAGTACCAATTCAAATGGCCAACCCCCTTTACCTTTAATCAATCAGACTTATTTCATAAAAAGAGATCTCAATTTAGTTTGACAACTGTCATAAACCCATGTTGGCTGGGCATTAATTATATTACTTGCCTTTAATTCCTTATTAATGGAGTCCCGTACCAGCCACTCCATTATCTTGCCCGAGGTTCAACATTAGACTAACAGGCTTATAAAATTAACCACATCATCCTGTTTCTCCTTTCTAAATATTGACAGTTATCAGCTTTCCTACAGTCATCTGTAAGGTTCACGCTGGTCCAAGACTTACTGAAAATTGACATGAAAGGCTTAGTGAGCTCATTAGCCAGCTCTTTTACAACTCTTGGATGCAAGTTATCTGGACTTGCGGATTTAAAAACATTTACTTTAGCAGCTGCTGCTGAACAGCTTCCTGAGATGATAGAGGAATGGAAGAAGTTATCATATGAAATAACTATACCATCTTTTTTTCCCCCTCAAAATGTATAAATATTAATTGAACACTTCTGCCATCGCTGCATTATTATGAATTTATCTATCATTTCCATTTAGTAAGGGAAGAAACTAATGCTAAGATTCTTTTTGTTCCTAATATTCTTCTAAAACCTCCCTCTTATTTTCCTTAATTCTACAGACCACAGATTTCTCGTTGTGTCCTTTTACCTCTATCAGTTTCCTATAGTTACTAACTTCTGATTTATAGTCATTTATATCAACTCCCTTTTACTTCCATTTTGTTAATATTATAATAATAATAATTTTGTTTTGTAGCTGTCTTCCCTTCCCCTTTAAATGAGGTTTGTTTCTTTTTTAAACCAACATGGCCTTCTTCCTTCATTGTGGCTTTTGTGACTCTAATAAAGTACTGTTAAACAATTTCCAATCATCATTCAAAAGTAATAAATGGACGCTAAATACTATATTTAGAAATTCAGATAAAATGGGATGAGTTCCTATCAGACAGCCAGAATGAAATCTAGGAAAGCACAAGGACTGATGCCTGGACCAGCAGGGACCAGACTGTCACCCCTATATTAGTGTCTCCAGTATGTATGGAAAAAGGTCGTCTTAAGCAAAGTCTGGTAGGATCCATATTAGGCTAAGAAGATGGCCTATAAATAACCACATCATCCTGTTTAAATATTGACACGACATTAGCTTTCCTCCAATAAGATGCATTGGTCCTTTGCATATTGGAGTGTAACTGAGTAAAAGAACTGTATCAGAAATACTTTTTAGAAAGTTCCTTTCATAAGTCAACCCAGGAAGTTTCAAGGTCAAGATGCCCTCAGACCGTCACAAGAAAAATATAAGGCTAGTGATGAGGAGTTTCCTCACCTGGGACTCTCTCTAAAGCCACAAAAGGAGCATCAAGTATTCTCAAGATCCATGGCAATGAAAGAGGAAATGACTACAGGAGAGAGGGAGGGAGAAAGAAATGGATGACATGGAGGGGGGCAGGAGAAGGAAACAGTGCAACACTACAAGCAGGCAGGAAGAGGGAGGAGACCACATGGAGGGACTGGCCATGTTTCCTAGGAATGAGAAAAGGGGAAAGAGAGAAGAACATCTGCCAAAACAGGGCACTTGATTTGCCTCCTGAAGATGGTAGAAGGGATATTGGGTTTGCTTGTCCCAGAAAAAAACCCACTCCGGAGACCATCAGGCCTGTTGAGCGAAGGGCTGGCTGGTGGTGTGATGGAGGGTACAGAGACTGACAGGAACCTCTCTAAGTGCAGATGCTTTTTAAAGCCATTCCCAATTCTGCCCACGAGGTTCCTCCCAGAGTGGATTTATATGCACGTTTGGACTGCTGGGAGGGTTTCGAACACTCTTGGGAGTTTTAGGACAAAATATTGTAACACTACCCGGAGCAAGCATTAGGGCTGGGTGGAACTTTCATCCATGAGCACAGTAAATCTTCAAAAAGACCTGAAAACCATATTAATCTTCAAGTCGTAATAATTAAGAACTCTGAGTGCACAGAATGGGCAAAATAAATACATCACAACTCCGCCAGGCCTTTATTTGTCCATTCAAGGGTTGAGAGTGCAAATATTCAATTTTTTTCCAACATGTAGTTATTTGTAATTCAAAATTCAGATCCATATTTAGAGGTGGGATAAACATTTAGCATAAAATGTGATCTATTCTCAAGGATTTAATAGGAGGCCATTTAAACATTTCCAGGAATCCAACAAGCCTTAATGTATGTGTTTTATTTAATGAGCTGTGTGCCTTTGTATTTTAGCCTTATTTATATAGGCTACTTCATGGAAGCCTATTGTCCTGTGCAATTTCCTTGTAAATAAAGAGGTTTCCAAGGTAAATCTACCCTGAAGATAAATTCCCTTGAGAATTTATCCTGATTAGCAGATATAATAAAAAAATAAATTCATGCACACATGGGCAGCAGTGTAACACACAACAGCAAACAGATTATAATGCATAGGTTGAACAATAAAGTGCTTATTACTGAACTCTAAATATAACCCTTTTTCTTTACCATCTTTATTCAATTTCTCACCCCGTTGTCATCATACACGCAGTGTTCTAGCTTCAGTGCAATATCTTCCTCGGTGCTATCACCACATATAAAGCGTATATTAATAGCTCTGAAAATATTATAAATATATTTACTACCAGTTCCAAGATACAGCCCTTGCTTGGGTCTCTTGCTCAGGGAAGGTGCAGTGCAAAGCTGAAAGCCAAATTATTTATCCATCTCTCTTTTAAAAGTACAATTACCTTGACTACAATTTAAAATGAAGAGCCAATGTGCCAAAATATTGTTGTTTGGACCATGATTTCCTAAAACATGTTTAAATAACATCAGTTACCTCTGGAAGCTGCTTAGAGGAGGGGAAATTTTGTAAATGATTTGTTCAGTTTATTTCTTTATTTTTGTTTGAGCTACAACTCTCTAGGAAAATAACTGGATTAAAAATCTAAATCCTATTAACCCTTCATAATGTATCTGCTCTTTGTCTTGTGCAAAGGCAAGTTTTGGATTGTGAGTCTTACAAAGAAATCTTGTTACAAACTCATAGTTTAAAGGTAGGGAAGAGAGATACCCTGACTGACAATAATTATCCATTCCCTCTGGAGGAAACAGTATGCTCTAGCAGACAAGGCACAGGTTCAATTCCTTATCTGCTACTAGCCTGCTGTGGATGCTTAGGCAAAGTCACTCTGTGCCCATTTCTCCATCTGGAAAGTGGGGATAATGATTCTGACCCTCTTTTCTAACGTGCTTTGTGAGCAACAGATGCAAAGCATTACGTAACAGCTAAATATGATTAACACTAATATTTAAAGTCACCGCAACAAACAAGCATCCCCAAGTCCTTGCCAGCGAATGCAGAAAGCCTCAGTCACAGAGGGGAACCATCAGTGCTCCGCTGCACAGAGGGAAAGTCATTATGGCTAGGAAAGTAACTGCAGAGGGTGTACAAGAGCCCAAACTATTACTATAGCGTTTGGCCTCTGACAGGCACAGGCCAGCAACCCCACCGGTAATCCACTCCAAGCTGTCAGGTTGGGGCAGGGGAAAATTCTATTCTTCTGTCCTCTCTTACAGCCTCTGCAAGATTTGTCGTAGGAGGGTGGAGGCAGTATCCGGTCCATCAGACTGCTAGCTTTTTCTACAGGGAGCCAGTTTATAACCATATATAGTCAAGTTTTTAAAAAGTGTACACAAGGGCCTTGTTTGTAAAACTGTCCATATCAATTTAGTATACCAAGCATTACAATGCTGCTTCACGAAAGAAAACAAGCTATCACTCATGATGAAAACCTATTAATCCAGTGAGAATGATGGACAGAAAACAAAGAGATACAATAGGCTTGTGACTATTTTCTTCCTGGTTTCACTACAGCACATCTATTTAGTTCAAAATACAGATGGGGGGAATACTGATGTCCTACTGAAAATCTTGAAGAAATTATTTAAAAGGCTTTATTTCACAACAAAAATAAATGAGAGTCCCTTTCTCCTCCCCAAGCACCCTTCAACTTCTTTAGAGTCGGACTAAGAATAGATTCGCCCCCCACCCCGACATTCTGGGGAAAGGGAATGATTGAAAAAAAACCCTGATGGAGCTTGTGACTTGTTTGTTTGTTTCTCCCCCATATGATATACTGTGTAGACAGTGCCACTGATGTACACTTTATATATTTTTCTTCAGGTGAGATTTTAAACAAATGCACACCCATGTGTAAATAAATAGTACAAAGAATGAGCTAGAGGTCCTGAGAAAACAACTGTAAGTAGTTCTATAATTTGGCATTTCCCAATTCTTGCAACTTTACTTATTTTTGTCTGCAATTTCCTAGTGTTTCTTTTTCAAATTAAAAAAGGTAAGACAAAAAGGTGATTGTTGATAAAGCTGCAGCTTCCTTGGGATTTGTCTAAATTTTTGCACTGCTTTATCCATAATGGCTTAGAAACTTGCACAGGCAAAGCAGTACAAGTGGGCACCAGTATATTGGTGCTTATGCATACATGACTAAGTCCTATAAATGTAGGCCTATTTCTAAACAGCTTCCAGCACTGCACAAGTGGGAAAGCGTAAGAGCAAAGAAAGAGAGATTAAACTTTCATATAGTGATCACCAATCACAAGAATCATGGTAAAGGACCATTATGACAGCAGAAGCCATTTTTAAGTCTCAAAAGGTTTCACAAGAAAAATACATTTTTTATTTCTATTTTTCTCCAAACTCTCAGGCTGTAACCACCGACACACATACATGAAAAGTTTGATTAGCGGAATGATTGTAAGCACTAACCTGGCCACCTTGTGCATTCTTTTCTGAAATCAGTAAAGTTCCAAACATCTCTTTGACTTCTTCCTTCAGCAAAACATGGTGTTTTTTCAAAAATAAAATGTGTTTGCACAAACGTTCCCATAACATGGTAAAATCCAATGGCAGGTCTGACCTGGAAAACAGGCATACATGCCGTAAAGATGACAGACACAGTATGTCAATAAAATGTCAAATTAGCCATCTCCCATACTACTCAGGCTTTTGTTTAGCACCTGAGATCAAGGAGATCAATGAGATGAACTACTTTTGAAACACTTGGTTTGTAGATCCTCACTGAAAGCAGAAAATAACACACTTGTGTGTCTACACACTTTGTTCCTTTACACTTAACAAATCCTTGTCCTCTCTCTATTACAAATTTAGCTAAAATGAAAATAACTTTTGATTCTGATTACCTCCTCCTTCGTGCACTCATTAGTGCTCACATAATCAATGATGTTGCCATAGGCTGGGTAGATTTAATAATACACTACACAGAATTATCAGATATTATTAAAAATAACATTTAGTTGCTGCCAGCTTCCCCAGAGCTGGAGATGTGGCCAGAGCGGGAGCAGCCACCATGCAGCCCACCCTGGTTGTGTGCCAGAGCTTGAGGTGGGCTGCAATGCAGCCCCAGAACAAGCCACTAGGGGCTGGCGCTGGCATCAGCTGAAGGTGGGGAGGATAAGGCATCAGCTGTGATGCTTTATTCAGGATTTATCGAGTTTGTTCACTTACATAAGGCTGTAGGGACTAGAACCTGAGTCTGAAGAACTTGAGATGGCTGACTTTCCCAGAGTCCTTCTGGGCAGCCATGCAGAGCCACAGCCAGGAAGCACGGATGCTGCAAGGAGCACACCCAGAATGACAGTCTCCTGTAGCCCTCTGGATTGGCCAGTGACCCTATTTTACTTTGGAGGATTGTCTCAGGAAGTGTGCTTGTCAACCCTATAGATTTCAGGCCTGTTGCAATCTCCCTGGTGGTCTCCTAATCTTTGGTTTCTGATCACAGCCTAACAGTGACTCTAGTACCAACTCGAATCCATGGCCTTCAACTCCAGTCTGAATCTGACCCTGATTCCTGCTTCCCAGTTCCAGCCTGGTACATCACTGACCCTGACCTGACTGACTCCAACTTTTGTTTATTGAATCCAGCTCTAATGACTCTTCCAGCCCCCATCCACCAACTACCAGCCCAGATGTGTGGACCTCATTTCAACTGTGACTGCTAGATCAGAGCACTTACTCCCTGGCCCCTTACAGCTTACTTGGGAATTTGCAAAATTCAGTGTTCCATAATAGATCTTTCAGTCGTTACTCTAAGTTAGCAACATTCTATAGCATGGACACACACTTTACAAATATTCCTAGTCACATAGTGTCCTGGATTAAGTGTGCTGCCCAGAGCCAGGAGGTCTTGAGTTCTATTTCCCTTCAGCAACTAACTTGCCCTGCTACTTTGCTTACTCTACCCAACAGCCTGCTACAGAACACTTCTTTCTCTAGCAGCTTTTTCAAAATCTCCGCTTATGGGGATCTTTGCGCAAAAGTGGCTTTCCCATTTTTTACAGCAATCCAGATACTGAAAAATATTCCCTGTGACATCTGGTCAAAAATATTTTTAAAAACTGCTCCAATTCCAAAGAAGTTGCACAAATTCAGGGACAGGCAAGTTTCATTTAACGCTATTGGGTATTTCCCTGAGAAACAGCTTAGGAAATACTACAATGATACATCAGTCTCCAAAGGACAACTAAATCCTGTGAAATGAATGGTACTTCACCGCTAATAAGTATCCTGCTCCTGAAAACACTTAAGCACTCCTGTAACTTTACTCACGTTATAGATGAGGGCATAAACATTAAGAGTAAGGCATGGGGAGGGAGTTCTGTTTTCATTACTGTGCTAGCAAATGATCTCACTAATGAAACTTTCCCTTGCCTTGTGGCATGTGCATGAAAAGGAAACATTCTAGACATCTACAATAATCCTTAAGGGTTCACAGTTACAATAAAAATCAGAGAATGAAAAAGCTAAAGGCTTCCTTCAGCAACATTAATTCAGTCACATACAGAGTTGGCATATAGACTTGATTTTGTACTATAAACTGAAATACTAAAAACAAATCATCATTATAGGTTAAACAATTTTATTAGTATTTTTTAGATCTACTGCCCTTGCTATAGACCAACAAAAACATCGTGACAGAGTAAAATTTGCCCTTGTAAGTTAATTTTTTTTTTTACTTGAACTCTCCAATCTTTAAAGGCGCATCCCTATAAAGTTCCATTTTAATTTAAATTTAGTTATCCCAGCCTCTGGATTAAGGGAATCAGGTATAGGTCTTACACCCCAATCCACAACTGGGGAGGAGAGGATAAAGTCAGGGAAGCCACGGAGAACCATGAATTTCAAATTTCTTTGGCTGGAGTACAAAGCCTGAGTATGTGAGAAACATGATCACACATTCAAATAAACACCCTCTCTCTCTCCTCCCCTGACTCCCCATGAGCATGAGTGAGGAGAAAAATGAATAAGGGACTTGAAGATGCTTGAAAGTCTAAAATTGTGAAGACTGTAAACAGACCAACTAATATCCCTCTTCATTAGCTTTTTTTAAGTGCATATATCCTGAGCAGCACACGCAAGGGGCAGTGTGTTTACCTGAAAGTACACACTTGTAAAAGTCCATGCTCACTACAAAGTTTTAATATGATCCTAACTTTGTTTTCCAAATGCAGAAAAGACACTATCAATCGTCCAATTTAGGGTTCAAATTTCATTAAAATTGAGTCTAGTCTAAAGAGAAGTACAGTAAAACTCCATTAGTCCGACATCCAATGCTCCGGGACTCCTGATGGTCCAGCACCGTGGTCCCCAACCCGGTGCCCGCGGGCGCCATGGCGCCTGCCGGGCACTTTACATGCGCCCGCGGAGCAATCTGGGCTGGCAGGTGCCAGCCCCGGGCGCATGGCCGGTCCCGGCCCCGGGGGCGCCGCGCGTGCCCTTGCCGGCTCCAGCGCCGGCCTTGGCCCCGCCCCCGGGGGCACTGCGCGTGCCCTGGCCCCGGTCTTGGCCCCGCGGCGCTTACGGGGGCGCGCCGGCCCCGGATGCGTGGCTATGGGGGGGGGGCCCGACCCCGGGCGCGTGGCTATGGGGGGGACCCCGACCCCGGATGCGTGGCTATGGGGGGGGCCGCCCCCGGGCGGGCAAGTGTCCCCGCCCCCTGGCGCCCGGCGGGCGAACGGCCACGCCCCCTGGCGCCCGCCAACCTGAAAAGGTTGGGGACCACTGGTCCAGCACCATCAGGAACCCAGAAGTGCTGGGGCAGCCGGACAGGCTTCCCCCATTCAGCTGCTGCTGAAACTGTCCAGCAGCTGAATCGGGGAAGCCGGGAGCAGAGCAGCTGGGGTGCTGCCGGGTTGGTCTCGTAGCGCTGCCCCTCGGGGCTGCGGGACCAACCCGGCAGCACCCCAGTTGCTCTTGGGGACGCCTGGGGCAGAGCAGCTGGAGTGCTGCTGGGTTGGTCCCGCAGCGCCAAAGGATGGCGCTGCGGGACCAACCCGGCAGGACCCCAGCTGCTCTGCCCCAGGGGTCCCCGAGTCAGCTGCTGCTGAAACAGATCAGCGGCTGATTCCAGGAAGCCCGGGGCAGAGCAGCTCTGCCCCGGGCTTCCTGGAATCAGCCGCTGATCTGTTTCAGCAGTGGCTGACTCGGGAACCCCTGGGGCAGAGCACCTGGGGTGCTGCCAGGTTGGTCCCGCAGCGCCGAGGGGCGGTGCTACAGGACCAACCCGGCAGCACCCCACCTGCTTTGCCCCAGGCATCGGGCTTCAGCTGCTGCTGAAACTGACCAGTAGCGTCAGTTTCACAGCAGGCTGAATCCTGACGCCTGGGGCAGAGCAGCTGGGGTGCTGCGGGGTTGGTCTCGTAGCACCGCCCCTCGGCAGCTCTGCCCCGGGCTTCCTGGAATCAGCCGCTGATCTGTTTCAGCAGCAGCTGACTCGGGGACCCCTGGGGCAGAGCAGCTGGGGTCCTGCCGGGTTGGTCCCGCAGCGCCGTCCTTTGGCGCTGTGGGACCAACCCGGCAGAACTCGAGCTGCTCTGCCCCAGGGGTCCCCAAGAGCAGCTGGGGTGCTGCCCGGTTGGTCCCGCAGCCCCGAGGGGCAGCGCTACGGGACCAACCGGGCAGTACCCCAGCTGCTCTGTCCCAGGCGTCCCCAAGAGCTGCTGGAGCGCTGCTGAGTTGGTGCCATAGCGCTGCCCCTCGGCGCTGCGGGACCAACCCGACAGCACCCCAGCTGCTCTACTGCAGGCATCCCTGATTCAGCTGCTGCTGAAACTGACCAGCAGCGGCTGATTCAGGGACGCCTGGGGCAGAGCCGGACTATCGTAAGGGGGGGCTATGAAGGGTCTGGGGAGGCATCCCCTCCCACCCCACTCCAGACCCCTCATAGCCCCCCCTTCTGATAGTCCGGCATATTTGATAATCCAGCACCCCCTGGGTCCTAAAGGTGCCGGATTATCGGAAGTTTACTGTATTTTGTTTTTTTAAAATGCAAATCGTTTTATTTCTTCTATTCAGCTCAAAAATGGTTGGTAGAATTTTCCTCATACTTTCCACACTAATTCACCTTAGAGCCAAGAGCAAGCATGAATAGTTTCAGCCCCAAAAAAAGTGTTTTTATTAAGAACTGGCACAAACATATGCACACTGACATTTAGAACTAAAACAGTTTTGCAACATTTAATTCTAATTTTCACTACAAAGTCAATGATTATAATAATGAAGTCAATATATTATAATAATGCACCATGATTATAATAATTATGATAATGTACCATGCTGGCCATGTGTTTCATGACCTCAGCTCTTGACAGAATTACAAATTGTGTAAGTATTGTATGGGGGGGAGGGGGTGTATCTTTGTTTTGAGAAAGACACTTTGTATAGTATTGCAAAACCAGCATATAAACCCACCGAGCTGATAGAAGCAGCTAATATTCCCTGCTCTCCCCGCCCCCCAGTAAGATGCATCTTCTGCATTTATTCCTCAGATGTATAGCCCACATCCTCATGGTTCCACACACAAACCACTTACCTTTCAAACAATAAAGGACAAGTATATGAGATCCCTTTGAAGTTCAATACTACCCCTCAATCAGCAAAAGGAGTCACAACTGAGAAATTCAATAAACCCACAGGACAGGCAACAATACACTAGGAATACAGTGCAAGTCTTCTCCTTTGCTGTGAAGAGTCTACGATGACTAGGCAAACCAAAGAGCAGCCTTTTGCTGTTGAAAGTCAGTCCTCCTACCTTTCTGGATTAGGGAAGTGTACCATGTAATTAACATTTTAACATACACTTTGAAGTTGACCAGTGGATTTTAGCCACACGTCTCTCACTGATGCAAACAGAAGGCAAAGATCTAAATCTATAATGGGTTGTTTAAAAGGAGAGAAATCTTTACACTTAATATGAATAAAGCAAATAGGTGCATAACCCTTCAGAGGGTATATCTACACTGCAGAGGTTTTTTTTCAGAAAAACAGCCATTTTTCTGAAAAAAAAACTTCACTTACATCCACACTGCAATCGCGTTCTTTCAAAAAACAATCCAAAGAACGGAGGGGGTTTTCCGACACTGGTAAACCTCCTTCTATAAGGAAGAAGCCTTTTTCTGAAAGAGCTCTTTTGGAAAAAAGCGTGTGTGGATGGAGAAGAGGGAGCTCTTTCGAATGAAGAGGAAAAAGCACAGGTGCCCTGGTGGCCACTCTGTCCATAGTAATCACAGCTTAAATGCAAGATAGCATCCACGATGAATGGACACTATCTTTCGAAAAATTTCGTTGTGTAGACACTCTTTTGGAAGAAGTTTTCTCGGAAGATCTCTTCCAGAAAAGATTCTTCCAAAAGAAGCCTGCAGTCTAGACTTAGCCTCTAGAGAGAAGAACTCAACTGAAATTATTTTTAAAACTGGACTAGTAAAAGAAAAAGGAAGGCTTAATCTGCTAATTTAGAAGGCTTCGATCACATGGCTGAGACTGAAGTGTATGTAGATCACTTCTTGGAATTCTGAAACATTAATGTCACTCCCAGAGAAAACCTCTATTCTGCTTTCTTTTCATGAGACATTTAGAAACAAATTCAGACAAAGAGTAAGAACATTAATTGTATGATTGCATTAGTTTTGTGACTGTGATACCTGACTTGCTTTTCATCTGTAGAGCTACGTCCGTCATTGAGTGTTTTCTCAGGTAAGAGGCATCCGTTCAATGTTTTCTGCAACAATCCCTGAAGCTGATGAAGGACAACTGCTTCACATGCCTCAAGGTCTTCCTCTTTCAGATTGCCAGTTTGATTACAAAGGCTATAAAATAAAACAGGTGCTGCATGAAATGTTTATTTAAGCCCAGACAGATAGCTAGAATAGGTTTGGATATAGAATCTGCAATAATTCTCCTGGTTTATGGAATAATAATCAGTAATATAATCTAGACATAAAAATGCAGCCATGACAATGACTCTTGACAAAGACATAAAATAGAGCAATGAGTTAGAAAACAATTTTTTTTCAATCCAGGAATCAAATACACCTTTTTAAACTCCTTAATGCCCTTGGGCAGTGAATATTACATCTGAAAAATAATTATTCCCACAAGAAACACCACATCTGGTTTCCAGTGGAGCTCAACCAACCTGCCAGCAAACTTTTAAAAAGGTTAAACCGTATATTGTTGATTATATCAAGAGGAGTTCCTGCAATAACTTTGGTCACCTGACAGCCTTGTGAATCCTGCATGCATGATGGTACTGTACATGGAATATAGCCACCAGCTATTTTTTGGAGATAAAAGGTTGGATTGCAACAGTTAAGATTGAAATACATGGCATTCACTCAAGAGTTCTGAAGCAACTCAAATATGAAACTGAAGAATGACTAATTATGCTGTGTAACCTACCACTTTCAATCAGCCTCTACCTCAGTTAACTGGCAGGCTGCTACTGTTGCACTCATTTAAATAAAAGCATCAAGAGGTGATCCTAGCAATTATAGGCCAATAAACCTAACTTTAGTACCAAGCAAATTGGTTGAAACTCTAGCAAAGGACAGAATGATCAGCCACACAGCTGAACACAATACACTGAGGAAGATATGGCTTTTGTAAAGGGAAATCATTCTTTGAGGGGGTCAACAAGCATGTGGACAAAGGTGATCCAGTGGATATAGTGCACTTCAGAAAGCCTTTGACAAGGTCTCTCATCAAAGGCTCTTAAGCACAATAAACAGCCAGAGGATAAGAGGGAAAATCTCTCATGGACCAGTAACTGGTTAGAGGACAGGAAACAAAGGGTAGGAATAAATGGTCAGTTTTTACTATGGAGAGAGGTAAATAGCAGGGTTCTTCAGGGGTCTGTATTGGAGCCAGTGCTGTTCAACATATTCATAAATGATGTGGAAAAAAAGAGTAAGCAGACAGGTGGCACAGTTTGCAGACCATTAAAAATTATCCAAGATAGCTAAGTCCCCAAAGCTCACTACGAAGAGTTACAAAGGAATCTCCCAAACCTGGGTGACTGGGCAACAAAATGGCAGAAGAAATTCAGTGTTGATAAATGGTAAGTAATGCACATTGGAAAACATAATCCCAACAATATATTCAAAATGATGGGAGTCGAAAATTAGCTGTAATCACTCAAGAAAGCGATCTGCGGACAGTTCTCTTAAAATATATGTTCAATGTGCAGGCGCAGTGAAAAAAAAGCTAACAATATTAGGGACCACTAGGAAAAGGACAGACAATAAAAGACAGAAAATGGAATCATAATGACACTTTATAAATCTATAGTGCACACACACCTTTAACGGTTTCAAGTATCTAAAAGGATGTTATAATGAGGAGGGAGAAAAATTGTTCTCCTTGGCCTCGGAGGATAGGACAAGAAGCAATAGGCTTAAATTGCATCAAGCGAGGTTTAGGTTGGACATCAGGAAAAACTTCCTGCCAGTCAGGGTGGTTAAACACTAGAATAAATTGCCTAAGGGGGTTGTGGAATCTGCATCACTGGAGATATTTAAGAGCAGGTTAGACAGACACCTGTCAAGGATGATCAAGATGGTACTTGGTCCTGCTGTGAGGGCAGGGGACTGGATTCGATGATCTCTGGAGGTCCCTTCTAGTTCTAGTGTTCTATGACTCTTCATTACTGTTTGGCTTTTGGTTCATTTTTTGCTGCCAACCCAGAAAGAAGATGTGATGGTATTTACGCTAATCCCGTAGGGATGTTACATTTCAATGAATCGGCTAATCAAGTTGTTGATGGAATTTCCATCAACGACTCGATTAGTCGATAAGGGGACCACTCGCTATCCCACTGGGCCTCTTCCTTTGAAATATACAAGAACCACCTGTGGCTATTTCAAAGGAAGGGGTGGCTCTTGTACATCTCAAAGGGAGAGGCACAGCAGTCGGGACCCCGCGTGAGCAGGGACCGTTTCAGTCCCCACTTGCACTGGTTCCCCCACTGCATCTCTGCCTCCCCAGCCGCCCCATGGAGACAGTGCTAGGGGGGAATATGGTTTTTAAGCCAGTTTCCCGCAGCACTGGCTCCTGACCCCTGCCCCCCTGGTGCCTTTGATGCAAAGGCAGCAAGGGGGAGGAGAAGCGATTGGTTGAGTAGTGACTAAACTAGTTGCTTACATCCCTAAATCCCAGCACTAATGGCAACTCCCATTAGTATAATGGCAGTTGCCTATACACCAGCTAGAGTAGTATTGTGAACATTTCAGCTGAAAGTGCTTATTGCAATCCTTTGGTGGGACAGGGTTCCTAAAGTCACATTTCAACTTTTTGCTGACATCAGAAGTGATTTTTGTTAACGGCTGTAGATGTCGGTTTGGAGGAGGTCTCGCTTTCTCTCCCACTGTCCCATTTTACCAATAGAATGAAGATTAGGGATGTCTGAGTGTAAACAACTAACCGTTTACCTGGTAAGCGGAAGCTTATTGGTTAAAGGTGTCATTTACACTCAGCGAAGCCGCCTCCCATGGGGCTAGCAGCCCTGCTCCCAGGAAGGCTTCGCTGACAGCTCTGTAGTATAAAGCTAAGCTAAGCTTTATACTGCACAGCCCACAGCATGGGTAACGGTGTAACAGCTGAGATTTTCAGCAGTTACACAATTACCCTATTACACCATTTTTAACATCCCTAATGAAGACCAACACATTATATCTCAAAGATCATTGAACAGCTGATGGGGGTAATAACTTCAGGTCACTCATCAGAGTCAAAGTCAAAGCTAATAACCAACCAACAATTTAAAGAAAAATGTATTTATAGATGTTACTGCTAGGGGCACTGAGGCCAACAGGCCAATATACATGAGAAGGGACTAGGAAATAGGAAGTGGCATACTTTTCAAATTTCTACTTTTTAATTTAGAGTTCTGTTAGTATAGATCAAATGAAGTTGCATCAACCTTATTAGCTTCTTCAGTTTTGCTTCACTTATGGTTCCACTTTGGTACAGAGCCAAGCATTCGGGTGCTGCTTTCACCACTAGATCTTCTATGAACTCAAGTAAATGGGAGAATCCTTCAAACGATAAACAGTCCCTGAAAACAGATAACAGATAAATAATGTTTTAAAGCTTTGAAAACTGCATTCTACTGTGCACAAGTCAAGCATTTTATACACACGCACACACGAGCAAATTCTAAAATATTCTGATTTGTGTCTTTATTTTTATCTTTCACTCACACCAAGAGGTTTACACAAAAGTTAAAACTCTTGACAAAAAAGACAGAACTCGGGCAGGCTCCCAAAACAGAGTAAATGAATACAGTAAGAGGAAAAACAGATATGAAACAAAGCTACAATAAACTATTGCTCTTCAGAAAAGTGCTAGGTCTACGTTAATATTGCTATAGAAACTGAGAATCATCTTTCAGCAAAAACAATATTGTAGTTCCGCAGAAAAAGAAAAACAAACCTCAACGCCAACAGTTTTTACATTTCTGCCCATGGTCTGAGTACACTTTGGATGGCACATTTCAATAGCAGCAGGGGGCGTTTCATTTTTAATTAGGGTGAACGCGTGTCCCTGTTTTCAAGGGCTGTCTTTGTTCTCCCTGACGGTTTTACAGAAATTAGCACTTTGCTCTAATTTTTGGAAGCCTCTGTAGACTTGGCCACATAAGGAATCAAAATCCATAATTATAGCCCAAAGTCATAATACAGAATCAAACAATATAATACATCTTCACAAAGGACTTCAGTGGCTGCCAGGGTCAGTAAAATCAGCAATAAAATGTTTGGGCACATCTGCACTTCCTGATATCTGTTGTCATCCTGCCTTCCCCTCTACCCACAAGAAACCTTAAGGCAGCAATCCTCCACATAGAGGGTTATATACTATTTTCTCCCATTAACTGTAAAAAATTCCAGCCCCTTGAGAAAGAGTGGCAGAGATGGAGGAGGGGTTAGTATCTCTTTCAAATACACCTTACTGGGATGTCTGGAAAAAATAAAGCACTAGAAAATAAGTTTTTACAGTCATGGGATGTGATTTTCAATTTACCCCTGACTTCAGTGGAATCAGAGATAGGCCAGTGCCAAATGATTTTGGAAATCCTACTTGTGATGCTTGAAAAATATGCTCCTCTTGCTGACTTTTTGGAAGTTCTCTGATTTTTTTTCCAGCTTACCTCATCTCCAAAATGGCTCGTCCTATAGATTCCAAATGCGTTTTAATGCCTTTGATGTGGAGAGGTGGTTTTTGATGTTTGTTTATTTCAAGAGGGGAGTGGATGAACATGGGTCAGAACTAGCAAAGGTATTCTATAACGGGCTTGCAAGGAAGGGTAATATATCCACTCACCAACACAATTTTCAAATGTCCAAACTTTGACAAATGAATCCCCAAACCAAAACCACATGCTGATCCTTAACGAGCGCCTATTTCCATGTCAAATTTCACCTTCACAACTGTAGCCTTCCTTGCATCTTGATCAAAAACACACTAGATCTATTTTTATAGGGCTGAAGTCTATTCCAACATACTTTCATTCAGAAATGATTGAAAGGAACAGACTCAACCACAAACACACACACAATGGCTACGTCTACACTGGCACCTTTTTCCGGAAATGCTTAAAACGGAACAGTTTTCTGTTATAAGTATTTCTGGAAAAAGACAGCATTCTACATTGGCAGAATGCTGTTCCGGAAAAGCCCTTTTTCCGGAAAAGCGTCCGTAGCCAATGTAGACGCGCTTTTCCGGAAAAAAGCCCCAATCGTCATTTTCGCAATCGGGGCTTTTGTGGAAAAGAGTACTGTGCTGTCTACACTGGCCCTTTTCTGGAACAGTTTTCTGGAAAAAGGACTTTTGCCTGAGCGGGAGCAGCATAGTTTTTCCGGAAAAGCAGCTGATATCTTACAGTAGATCGTCAGTGCTTTTCTGGAAATTCAAAGGGCCAGTGTAGACAGCTCGCTACTTATTCCGGAAAAGCAGCTGCTTTTCCGGAATAAGTGGCCCAGTGTAGACACAGCCAATATGTAAGATAAGGGCAGAAAGGCTGAAATTAAAGAGATGTTCCCTTCTTGCATGTGTTTTTGGTTGATTATTTTTTACCCTCGCAATATCAGGAACATAAACTCGGTCTTCCCTGATTTAGCTGGAAGAACTCATGGTTTCTCAACCTATGGCTCATGATCCATAATTGGAGTCCACAGAACGTGTCAAAGCATTACACGGGAGGCCTTGGGCTCACTCTCTGGTCCCACAGAGCCGGCTGGGCTCGGTTCCCCACTCCAGATGTTGTGACGGAGCGCGTCGGGTGTCAGCCCCACTCAGGTTTCAGATCACTGAGCTCAATCTGAGGGAGTGCTGTTGTAAGCTCATGTACCCGTTTGCAATGCCCAGAGCAGAGGACCGAGCTCCACCAGTCGTTTGGCACGGGACCCATTGTTTTGGAACACACAATAACGAAGTATATCATGGTAAAACAAATGTAGTGAGCCAAGCAGGTTTTTTGTACTAAAGCTATGTACTGAGTTGTAGTAGGCTGTCAATGTCTACCAATGGGTCCCAAGTCCAAATGAGTTGAGAACCACTGAGCCAGAAGGCTCTGAACGTGTATTTTGTGACCTCTTGGCCTTAGCTGTAGATGCGAGTGCTGAATGTTTAAGAAAGCCATCTCTTCTTCAAAATGGTATTTTGATGTTCAAGTAGGGTTGCCAGATGGATGAAACAAAAATACCAAGCACCGCCCCCCCCCCAAAAAAAAAAACCACTGGGAACCTTGGGGAACCAGGTAAGCATGGGGGCTGGGGTCGGGGGACTGGGGGTATTGGGGGCCAAGGGGGGAGGGGGGGAAGGCCAGGTACTGAGTGTTTGTAGGGTTGCCGGGTGCCTGGCATTTTCGCCTCCTGGCCGGGGAAAAATTCAAAGAATATCAGACATCTCAGGTGTCCGGTATTCTCTGAATTTTTTTTTTTTACCAGACAGGAGACAAAAATACTGGACTGTCCGGGTGAATACCGGACACCTGGCAACCCTATGTTCAAGTTAGAGGAGTTCACAAAGTATTTAACTCTTTCCCCGTCTTTCACTCGTTTCTCTTGTGATGTAAACACTTGACTTGTTATTCAACCAGTCTGTCAGACAGTCAGTATGAATCTCTTGAACAGCAAAAGAAAAGAAACACACAAACACACACACACACACGCTATATACACACCCACTAGGGGTTTTTACACAATCTACTACATATTTGAGAGAGAGAGAAAGTGTGCATCTGTCTGTCCATCTGTGAGTCTGTTCAAGAACTCCTCCTGAACGGAAAGAGCTAGGACCACCAAATCTGGTATGCAGCTCCCTCATCTCATAACTTAAAGCAGTGCTTTTCGAAGTCGGGTTGCGGGCCTGTCACATTACTGAATTGGAGGGAAGCAGCCAGATCGCTGCTGCACCCCTAGGTGGGGGTGTTGGCCCCAGAAATTGGTATAAAAGGGAGCCATGTGGGGTATTGAATGGGCGCTTATTGTTTGTTGATCTTATGTACGCTATTTATGTGGGTATATAATGTCTATGTGTGTGGGTAGGAATCTGTAATCTGTGTGGAAGCTGAATATTTCTCTGAATGTGGTTAAGCATTGCTATGGACAGGCTGAGTAGCGAAGCCCTGTGGGACAATGGCTCTCAATGGGCTATGGACACACCCAAAGAATGAGGTTTGTCACCTGAGAGCAGCCAGCAGGGAACATAGAGATTGGCCTCTGACCAGGTGACTTGCTGCATACAAGAAGAGGCCAGGAAGGAGGTATAAAGAGGCCATGCGGTCGATGCCATTTTGTTCTCAGCTCAGCACTTCATTCCAGAGGCAGCATTGCAGGGATCGAAGAGCCCAGAAGACCTGTGAACCCATCCTGATCTTAGGATGTGCAATAAGAACTTTTAAACCAGCAGCTGCAACATCTCTGCTAGAGCCTGCATCGAGAACTGGGAGATTCGGTGCATGTAACGTACTGTACTTTAATAACCTTACTCTCGTGCTTTTCTTTATTGTAATAATAAACCTTTAGATATAG
This sequence comes from Pelodiscus sinensis, assembly GCF_052426305.1. Classification (NCBI taxonomy): domain Eukaryota; kingdom Metazoa; phylum Chordata; order Testudines; family Trionychidae; genus Pelodiscus; species Pelodiscus sinensis. The sequence goes on along the minus strand of NC_143054.1, from coordinate 198,055,566 downwards.
ATTCTAAAGGATTGGCCCAGCGTGATTTGTGGGTAAGGTCCAGAGGGTAAATTGACCAGGGATCTGTGGCTGATTTCTTGGAACCAGACAGAACTTGTTCGGGGTAGGTGGGACTGGGTGCTAGGACCCCCCCACCTGTGTATAGGTCCGGGGCCATCTGGGGCACGGATATTGCTGGGGTGTCGGAGGGGTTTTGCTCGTGAGGCTTCAGGCAGGCTGCTGAAGCGCTCTGTGGGACTGGTTTGTGGCCTGTTTGGAGAGGTCACCAGTCTGGGGGCTGTAAGGAGCCCCGGATTTGAGCAATTCGCCCTGAGCGGACACCCTCAGCTGTGCCCAGACACGGCCCGGTCCGTCACAGGGCCCACCCGGATAAGCCAGTGGCGGGCCTGCAAAGCTTTGTTTATCCACGTGTCCATAGCCACGGAACCTTACAGCTCCCATTGGTTGTGTGAAAACCATGGACTTAAAGCAAGGTAAGGGGCTTGGTTGTGCCAGGACAAACTCCAAGAGGAAGGAGTTGGCCAGCAGGGACAGTTATACTGCAGAACAGTGTCTCCAATCTTTTAAAGCATGAGATCACTTTTGTAAGTTAAACGCAATCCGGTATCCACCTCAAACCTAAACACCCTTGCCCCGCCTCCTTCCTGCCCCTTCTCCAAGGCCCCGCCCCTGCTCGCTCACTCCCTCCTCCCTCCCCCCATCCTTATTCACTTTTATCAGGCTGAGTGCAGAGGTGCAGGGAAGGAGACTGCAGACTCTGATCTTGGGCTAAAGGATTTGGAGTGTGGGAGGGGTTCTGAGCTGAGCCTGGGGCAGGGAGTTGAGGGTGCTGGCTCTGGGAGGGAGTTTGGGTGCAGGGGGACTCAGAGGGAAGATCGGGCTTTGGGGTACAGGAGAGGTTCAGGACTGGGGCCGGGGTTTGGAATGTCAGCTCCAGCTGGACAATGCTTACCACAGGCGGCTCCAGGTGATGGTGCAGGGGACTAAGGAGGCAGGCTAAACCCTACTCTGGCTCTATACCGCTCCCAAAAGCAGCCAGCAAACTCTCTCCATCCCTTCCCCCTTCTGTTCTATGGAGGTGAGTTACAGGGGCACCCTGACATCAGCACTCCCTCCTCTTCTTCCTGTGCTCTGCACAGCAAGCAAGAGGCTCCCGGGGCTGGTGGGGCAGCTCCAAGCCAGAGGACAGTGCTGAGAGGGGCAGCTGAAGTGCCGGCACTTGCTAGCCTCCTGGCCAAACCTGTCAGGATCACCTGTCGAAGGCTCCACAATCTACCAGTACATTCCCCAATCTACCGGTTAGTAACCTCTGCCGCAGAATGACCCCAGGTGGGCGGGGAGGACACACTGGTAAGAGAGTGGCCAGCTGGGGGCGGGGCTCTGGATGCTGCCAGCCACCATATATGGGTGAGCTGGTGGCTATGCCGCAGGACCCCCGCCAGTCCCAAGGATCAGGCAACCTCCTGTACCCCCACACCCTGCCCTGAATCCCTTTTCACTGCCCAACCCTGATTCCTGCACCTGAATTCCTTGCCCCGAGCCTCTCCCTCGCTCCCAACCCGGACTCCTGCACCTCCCACATTCCCCCAGCCTCTGTCCTGAGCTCCCCACATCCTCAAGCTGCTGACCTGACTCCTGCACCCCCAACACCCTCAGCGTCCTGCCCTGAGCCCCTTCTTGATGACCTGAGCAACGCCAGTAAATGTGCTAATGTCATAAAGAAAAAAAACGAGCACAAACTATCTATTTCCCTTGCAGGTTGCCTTTAGCTCTAGTGGGTTCTGCCAGTCTAGTATACATAGCTATAATGTAACTGCCTGCGAGGCTGAGTCCCAGACACAAAACAGGTTTCGTGGCTTTCTTTAAACTGATCATTTCTCCCGGATACAAAGTGAACTCTGTACGGCTGCGTTTATAGTCCCTACGTATTGATTTTTTTGAAGGCTACAAAAACTAACCTGTTTTCTATAGAAAATGGTTATAAAAATAATTTGTACTTTCTACTATTTGACTATTTTTTCCTCAAAGGAGAATAATACACAAGAATTTAGTTTTTAAACATCCCTTGCACAGACTATATGATACTCATATTAAAATTAGACAAGCCTGAATTCAAACTTCAGATCTGAATAGTTTGGAACCTACTTTCAAAGTCCAGATCTCAGTTTTTCTGCATGGGTCAACCTATAGTGAATACACATTCCTGCAAATCTAATGGAAATGATTTAAGCAATATTTGTTCAAACTCCATATCAATATACATACATTCCCTTTCTATGTACAGGATGCATCATGCAACAGCAAATATAAAGTAATAATCTATAACTATCCGAAGTCAATCTGATCCTGAAAGAGTTTCTTAAAATTACTAACACATTAAGCAATTTAATTTCTTCACCTCCACTAACAGAATAAATTTAGTGACCACCTACAGGTATAAAAACATAACTGGGACCTACCAGGGATCTGATGAAGCTACACCTCTATAATGATGCAAATTAAGATTTAAACACTGTAACAATGGAGCATTGCTAATCCTTTTACAGAGGTGTAAATAGCCATTCAGATTTTGATTTCAGACTGCCAGCTTTGTTAAGGAGTTTCAACAGAAGAACTCCACGAAGCAGCAATACAGCTGGGGCTACCAGCTCTAAGAAGTCTGGTAGCCAAATCAAGATTTTTATAATATATACCAGTTTATTACATGCAATGACATTTGTACTCCCTTGTAAAGCTGCAATATGTTCTCCCTAAGCTTTGCTTCACTTCTGAAAACTATGAAACTGTCATCCCCTATAATGAAAAATTCGATTTAAACAGCCGTGCATGCAGGTTTTGGACTTTTAATGCCTGAAACAATGCTAGAGATCACATGTGTACTTAAACAGTACTTTTTCTTCTACTGAAATCTTACATTTTAGGGGCTAGCTCGTTTCTTATTGTTGGACTCCCTCTGGGTGGTCTTTCCAGGGTGCCACTTGAAGGGAATACAATAACAAAAAGAAGGGGAAGGAAGGGACCCCAACATAAAGAAAAACAAAATGTATGACAATCTGCAGCAGGCTATGGATCAGAGGTCAGCAAACAAGGGGTCCTTCTCTTTTACAGGTTGCTTCCTGGAAACAGTCTGATTAAGCTGACAGCTTGAATTATGTGTTACATTTTGTAATGCACAATCCATCTGTGCTAAATCTCTTCAATGCAGCTGAAGCAGCATTGGCAAAACCTCTACCTCCTCCCCCAAAATAGGTCTTAAAATAGTCATCATCTTTCTATGTAGTCATTCTCTGGGGTTTTTTTGATTGTTTGTTTGGTTTGGTTTTTTAGCCCTTTAAATAGAGGAATGAAAAAAGGAGATATAGTGCTTTTCACTTGTCGTTCACAGGTTCAAATCTTTTACAAATCAGTACAGCAGAGAAGTTGCTATATGTTAGCTGGTCATCACTTTATGTGAAATGAACTGAAGGTCTGCATACCACTCACAGTAAACAAGGTGGTATCACAAACACTATCACCAGAACATAGAACACTTTTTGGCAGGCTCAGCAGAAGGACCAAGAAATGAACAGGTGTAAAGAACAAAACTACTTATCTCCATTATTTGGCTCCCACAAGATAGGTTGAATTTATGGTGGAATATTTTTAAAATATGTGCCCTGTCACTTTCTGGCAGATAGAGAGAGAAACTCAAATGTCAATCCGTCCCTGAGCATATGCATTGAACTCACTTTGTATATTTTTATTATATTTTAACGTGATCCAAAATTTCTCATTCAACTTTTCAGGAAAGTACTGAATATAAGTCTGCTTCCTTAAAATAGATAACAAGCTTTCAACAAAAGATCATAGTAACATCACATATGTATTTCCACAGGTAGCAGCTTGTCAGTATTTCCAAGATAAAAAAAATCATACTATACACAGCTTGGAACTGTGTTGTAAAAACTCACTGTACGGCAAAATATGACCTTAAAGCACTTCTTTGGAAAAAATGCTTTTTTCCCCCCAGAAAATGTATTTGCATAACGAACAAAAATTGGAAAGTTAACTGAGGAATCTCCTCTCTTCTCCATTACATTTGATGCAGATGTCATCTGAAAACCAGTGACTTGCTGATATGCAAGAAGGATTTTTGTTTTATATTTAATTTAGTGAAATAGTGACCTCGAAATGTCAGAGTCTGATTTTCTTTCCACTAACCCCCTTCTATGTTTACTGCTTTTAACCTCCTGAAGTATACTCAAGAATCCAGAGGAAAGATGATAAGTGGTAGAGATGGCACTAATATTACAATTCAATACTTACAAATTAACAAAGATATCAAGAGGACCCTAACTATAACCAATTCAGTTTGATAACCAATCATTACAATTTTGCTTAATTATAACCCTATTTCTTCTCAAATACAATGGGTCCACTACTTTTTTTTTTTTAATAACTATATGGAAAATTGACTGATATACAAACAAAATAATTGGGAGTTAGAAGAAAAGTAATGGATGTCAGCCTTTTCAACCACAAATAACCTCTGTAAAAATGTACCACAAACTCATTAAGCACTTGAAAACTTCATGGCAAATCTCCCCTTCCATTATATTTGATCTGAATATGAGTGACTAATAGGGTAGTCTAAATGCTTCCTACTTGCAAAATTAACTATGAAGAAACTACTTGTCTCTCCATACAATCTTTCACAAATGCAAATATTTGGCAGTCTCTCTGTACTTTGATTTTCAAAACAAAAGCAAATTAAAATCTGTATAATTTTCTGTAGAAATGTATCATCTATGATCACATTTTTATGACCTTGAAAAACTAAGACATCCACTTGACAGTTTTAGAGGCCATTACCCACTTTTTGCTTTGAGCCAAATTCCAGAGATAATGAGAACAATGAAATCTTTCCTATAATTTATCCAGATTTACAAAGAACATACAATATTTTCCATCAGTTTATATCAGCAGCTGGAAGTCACTACAATCTATAGGGACAGGACAAAAGGTTACATTCCCACTGCTAAGCTATGAATTTTCTTGAAAAAACAACCACTCTACACAACTTTCTTATTAAGTACTATGATTAACAGATGTTAAACAAAAGGAAAACTCCATAAAAACTATTTAGATGTACATTAAATGTTTCTGTAGTAAGCAATATTCTAGTACATGGTTTGAAAAACTGAAATGGTAACGTTGTAGAAGCATGTTTTAATAGATTTGTATTTTTCAGCTTAACTGTCATCTATTAAAATATGAACCACTGGTGAAATCATTCTCTGTACATGTGCAGATACAAAAAAACCCAAACAAAACAGAGATAGGTTAAAAAGACAAAATAAGTAAATGACCAGTGGGGAGATTATAAGCCTCATTCATTCTTGTTGAATAACAAATGCTATTTTTCTTGGCTACACAGTCTTCTTCCCAGCCCAATGTAAAAGTTTTTATTTCTGTACTAGCTCACATGACTCTAATCAATCATGTTAATATGGTTAACCACTTCAGTCCTAAACATTTTGCATGTGATCTGTTCAAATAGGAAGGGGGAGGGGGGAATCAGAGAGATAGCACACTTGGAAGACAAGTGGAGATGTCAGCTGGGCAGCAGAAACGGAGATGAAAGCATGTATTTATGAGGGCAGCTTTTCCTGATAATGGCCACTGGGAAGCTGGGCAGCAGGGGGCGCAGCAGGAAGTGGGAGGAGAAAGACTTCGGGGAAGCCAGCAAGGCAGGTAAATGGCAGGCAGCCACTGAAGAGTAGGTACCAATCAAGCAGGCAACAGGAAGAACCTTTGCAGCTAAGGAGTAGGAGGAGCAAAAAGGAAGAAAGCCAGCAAGTGGGAAAGCAAGGCAAAGGAGAGACTAAGGAGAAACTTAGCAAGAGGAGTCACTAGTCGCAGTGAAAGGCCCATCTAGATGAAGTAGGAAATGCGGAAGAGCTGGGAGGCGAGTGATCAAGGAATGCAGCTGAAGAGGCAAGCAGAATGGAAGAGCTGCACAATTGTGAGATCAAAGGTTTGCAGGGCAAAAGGAATAATATTCTTACCTATACATCTCATAGAGCTGGAAGGGACCTTGAGAGGTCATCAAGTCCAGTCCCCCACCCCCATAGAAGGACTGAGTACCATCCCTGATAGATTTGCCCCAGATCCCAAAATGGCCACCTCAAGGATTGACCTCACAACGCTGGGTTTAGCAGGTCAACGCTCAAACCACTGAGCTATCCCTCTCCTCTTACTGGTTTACACCCAAGTGTTCAATCAAGGTAAAGGGAGTTAACACAATGGCTATGTCTAGACTGCAGGCTTCTTTCGAAAGAGGCTCTTTCGAAAGCATCTTTCGAAAGAGCCTCTTTCAAAAGATCGCGTCTAGACTGCAGGCGGATCTTTCGAAAGAGAAATCCGCTTTTTCGAAAGAGAGCACCCAGCGAGTCTGGATGCTCTCTTTCGAAGACGGCCTCTTTACACTGAAGAACGCCTTCTTTCGAAAGAGGAACTTTCGAAAGAAGGCGTTCTTCCTTGTAAATTGAGGTTTACCGCCATCGAAAGAAAAGCCGCGTTCTTTCGAAATAATTTCGAAAGAACGTGGCTTGAGTCTGGACGCAGGGGAAGTTTTTTCGGGAAAAGGCTACTTTTCCCGAAAAAACCCCTGAGTCTGGACACGGCCAATATGATTAAAAAAGAAAAAAGACCAGAGGACTAGGATTTACCCCTTGACTCTGACACTGATTTCTTGATTGACCTTTGACAAGTCCCTTCATAAACCTTGTACCCTAGTTCTCCCTTTGTAGAACGACGATTACATTTCCCCTACCTCACAGGGCTGTGTTGTGAGGATAAAATCCATTAATGATTGAAAGATACTCTGATATTACAATGGAGGGCCATGGAAAGTATCCAAACAGAGTTACACAGCTAACAAATAATGCATTTCTAGTTTTAAGCTAGTTTAACCACCTGAAAACTCAAATTACAGACCGGTAAGTCTAACGTCAGTACCGGGCAAATTAGTCGAAACAATAGTAAAGAATAAAATTGTGAAGCATGTAGAAGAACATAATTTGTTGGACAAAAGTCAACATGGTTTCTGTAAAGGGAAATCCTGTCTTACTAATCTATTAGAGTTCTTTGAAGGGGTTAACAAGCATGCGGACAAGGGGGATCCAGTAGATATAGTATACTTGGATTTTCAGAAAGCCTTTGACAAGGTCCCTCACCAAAGGCTCTTGTGTAAATTACATGGCCATGGGAATAAGAGGAAAGGTCCTTTCTTGGATTGAGAACTGGTTAAAAGACAGGAAACAAAGGGTAGGAATAAATGGTAAATTTTCAGAGTGGAGAGGGGTAACTAGTGGTGTCCCCCAAGGGTCAGTCCTGGGACCAATCCTTTTCAACTAATTCATAAATGATCTGGAGAAAGGGGTAAGCAGTGATGTAGTAAAGTTTGCAGATGATACAAAACTGTTTAGGATAGTCAAGACAGAAGCAGCCTGTGAGGGACTCCAAGATGATCTCACCAAACTCAGTGATTGGGCAGCAAAATGGCAAATGAAATTTAATGTGGATAAGTGTAAAGTAATGCACATTGGGAAAAATAACCCCAACTATATGTACAGTATGATGGGGGCTAATTTGGCTACGACAAATCAGGAAAGGGATCTTGGAGTTATCGTGGACAGTTCTCTGAAAACTTCCACGCAGTGTGCAGCGGCGGTCAAAAAGGCAAATAGGACGCTAGGAATTATTAGGAAAGGGATAGAAAATAAGACACAGAATATCTTACTGCCCCTGTATAAAACTATGGTACGCCCACATCTGGAATACTGTGTACAGATGTGGTCTCCTCACCTTAAAAAAGATATTTTGGCCTTGGAAAGGATTCAGAAAAGGGCAACTAAGATGATTAGGGGGTTTGGAATGGGTCCCATATGAGGAGAGGTTAAAGCGACTGGGACTTTTCAGTTTAGAAAAAAGGAAACTGAGGGGGGATATGATAGAGGTATATAAAATCATGAGTGGTGTGGAGAGGGCCGATAAAGAAAAGTTATTTATTAATTCCCTAAATAGAAGAACTAGAGGTCACCAAATGAAATTAATGGGTAGCAGGTTTAAAACGAATAAAAGAAAGTTCTTCTTCACACAGCGTGTAGTCAACCTGTGGAACTCCTTGCCAGAGGAGGCTGTGAAGGCTAGGACTATAATAGAGTTTAAAGAGAAGCTAGATAATTTCATAGAGGTTAGGTCCATAAAAGGCTATTAGCCAGGGGATAAAATGGTGTCCTTGGCCTCTGTTTGTCAGATGCTGGAGAGAGATGGCAGGAGACAAGTCGCTTGATCATTGTCTTCAGTCCACCCTCTCTGGGGCACCTGGTGCTGGCCACTGTCAGTAGACAGGATACTGGGCTAGAAGGACCTTTCGTCTGACCCAGTACGGCCGTTCTTATGTTCTTATGTTAATGACCATGAAATGCACTGTGTAGCGAGTTCTTTCAATGTTCAGACTGAACTGATATGCTCAAATAAGGAAATTAGTAGGACATCTGTTTTAATGGAAATTAAAGAAACTTCTCAAATTGTGCGATGAGCTCCAAAGTCAATTTATCACAAAAAAATAGGGCTCCCACATCAAAATGTCTGCTTGTCGGAGCTAAAGAAGTTACATATTCATATACATATTTTACGGTAGCATAGGCTGTCACTAGGAAAATCTCCAAAAAAGAATCTTAACTAATTAATCACAGTGAGAAAAATATTTATTGCCTTACTGCCTTGTTGCTGAATTAGCTGAAGAGTCTTCGTCTGGTGTATGACGGTTTCCTGTTTGCAAAGAAAAATGTCCTTTGGTGGATATACCTTCTTTTTCTTGTTCTGAGTTCACTGATTGTAAGGCCATCTTGAAATCCACACTTTGTAGGCTCTGCTGTGGTTCAACTGTATTTACCATCTCCTCCTCTTCACTCACTGAAACTGTGAGGTCGCTGCTGCTATCTAGGCTTTCATCTTCTAGCTCTAATGTATTTTCAATGGGCCACAGACTATCCGGGGATTGGTCGAGGCCTGTAATAAAAATGACAAATATTGCCAACAGAGTAACAGGGTCATGTAAAAAACATATATAAGTTGCACTGTGTTGCAATGAGACCCAGATAATACATTTAATATTTTATCCTATTTCACAAGAAATGTGTAATTCATACCACCTAAAACCTCTGCCTCTTAGGCACATTTTTCCAGGGTTCTCCCAGTTTTCCATTCCTTTATTCCTTTCATCAATATTCCTGCCTAATGGAGATAGATACAGCTTTCTCTGGAATCCATCGATGTGGCACTGGAGTTCAAGAAGATCAACAGGAAGCTCTCAACAGACCTGACTCTTGCTCTGCACCACTACTGCTGACTTGGAACTGAGGAACTAATTTTGAGTCATGTACTTGGATTCTTTACCTTAAGTATTATATCCAACTATTATTATACAGCCAGACAAAGGATGTGCATGCTGCATGACAGCACCCAGAAATTTCCCCATGACAAACTGCTAACTCTGTAGGTTTTCTCCCTACAATCTGACCTTGCTCTCCTCTTTGGAAGAACTCCCTTGTGGCCTGTGTTCAACCGACAGAAGCACTCTTGGAAGCCACTATGCCTTTTTTCTTTAGGGACTGCTGCAACAGGATCACTCCTAACGGGCTGACCTAGCTTCTTAGCCCCAGCCTGTCGGGCAGGAAAGATTTCCCACAGACCTCGGAGGGTTTCCTTCTGCTCAGTCTCATGCGTTTGCGCCATTGCATGAACGGCCACATATTTCAATGTTTTGTCAAGAAACAGAACAGTCTCAGTGCCACATAATGCCACAAAAATGGTCATCTCCTTAGTATCTTTCAGCTCTACCCTGTCCGCCTACTACCTGGCCTCCTTCTTCATGTCTGTATATTATTCTGTCATTTCCTTGGAAAGGGGTGTTCAGTGGCCGTCCCATGCCTCCGCTGGGCTCAAGTAAAAGGATCCTCCACAATTTAAAACAGTAACAAGGTGAAGACAACAACTCCAGCCAACTGCCTCTCAGACATGTCATCTGGAGCTTCTAGTCCACCCAGGAGCAAAGATCTATGCCTGTGGGCTTGGAAGTGGTGGTTGGCAGCTGACTGTCCTTGCTGCTCAGCAGAAGGAGGTTGTATTAGTCTACTCAGATACAAATATAAATGGGTACTACAGGTTGGACCTTCCTGGTCCGGCAACCTTGGGATCTTATGGGTCCCGGATGAGGGATTTTGCCGGATCAGTGGAGGCCATAAGAACGGCCATACTGCGTCAAACCAAAGGTCCATCTAGCCCAGCATCCTGTCTTCCAACAGTGGCCAAAGCCAGATGCTCCAGAGCAGGAACACAACAAGTAATCCTTACCTGATCCCTCCCCCGTCATCCATTTCCAGACAAACAGAGGCTAGGGACAATGGAGAAGAGCCTGGGACATGGCCAGAGACGGGAGCCCCTTTAAACACAAGCCTCAGACAGCCTCAGGCAGCGGCTTCAGGAAGTGACTGCAGTCCTGGTGCCCTGCCCGGAATGCTTCCGGGGGCTTTAAAGGTGATTCAGGCTCCAATGAGTGTGGATGCGCTATTTCAATATAGATCGGCGCTGTTTCGATGGGCATTTGTAGAGTGGATGCATTATTTCAAAATAGTTATTTCAGGAGTTGTTATTTTGAAATAACTTATTTCAAAATAACTTGGTAGCATAGACACAGCCTCAGTATTCTGTTAGCTCTAATTTATCCCCAAATGTCTGCTACGAGCCCAGTAAGCAGTGGAAGGGTTGGTAATACTGCTGGACAATACTGACCTCCTATGATTCGGCAACTTCTCTGGTTCAATACCAGTCAGGTCCTGAGAGTGCTGAACGAGGGAGGTTCAACCTGTACAACACTAACATGGAGGTTTGACATCAAAGCCTTAGAAGCTCTTTCCCTCCCCATGGAAAATTTCAGGCGGTCCTTGCTCATTTATATTTTGAGCCAAACACATGGTTTCCCTTATTCTCAAAATATTACATTCCAAAAATTAAATAAATATTTTTTCAAAAATGACACTGCCCAACCTCAACACTTCTTTAGGGAGCAAAAGGGGAGAGAACAGACATTCTGTCAAATCTGCTTTGCAAACCCCTAAGGCTAATATAAGCCAAGTCGATGATGTCTTGTTCCACCTCAAAATAATGGGTCTTTCATTAACTGGAGAAGTGGCAAATATTGCAAAGTGACAGTACAGACACTGAAAAGCCATAAGGGTACTGAAAGAGAAATGGAAAAACCACAAAGAAGGCAAAAACAGGATGCCCAGAGGACATGAAGCATACAGAGTAATATGATGAGGCTGCCAGCTTTTGTCCAAAAAAATTGTGATCATTACATTGAGAGGCTGTAGTTCCTCCATCATGAAGGTTGCCAGTAATTTCTATTATACAGCTTCATTTTAGCAATCCTTAAAGGGCTTAGAAAATTGGGTTAACCTGAAAATTGACATATTTACTGGAAAGGCAGAAGAGAATATTTCTGCAAGCCCTTAAGAGCAGTTTGATCAATTTTCTTGAGTTACTTCATCTCTTCCACTTGAGGTAAAAATAACAACTCCATTAGCAGATAATAGTGGGTTGTTATAATTTGTGCACCTAGCCACTAGAGGGGGCAAAGATACAGTTTCTCAGTGTGTAGCTTGCTTGATAGTAGCACAAAAGTGGGCCCTGTTCACAGGTCTGGGGCATAAAGGGGAGTCTGGTTCTTCCTAGAGATGCGGAAGCGGAACCGTTTACATGGTTAACGGATGAGCCTGGAATTATCGGTTAACCTGTACGGTTACATGCAGGCTCCCGCGCCACAATGCTGCTTCTGTATCCAAGCCGGAATATGCAGGGGAGCTGGTATACACTGGGAGCCAGCTTTTAAGCCAGCTCCCCATGCACACTGGCTCCCGGAGAGCCACCTGCTCTTCCTGGGCTGCTGCCTCTGCATTAGAGGCAGCATGGGGCTGCAGGTGGATGTGATTACAAAATTACAGAGATGTATTTTAACATCGCTAGTTCTTCCAGTAGGCTAACAGGTATTTTGCTTGTAGGAAAACTGTATTTGTGAATCATGCATCTAGAAGGCATGGTTCTCGGCAGGGCTTGGGACAGTCAGAGAATAAGAAACAAGCATGTCATCAATTCATCTACATAGGCACAGATATTTCAAAATCTTAAAACCTGATTACACACAAAAGCAGTACAGCTGTAACTATACTGATACAGCCGGGGGTGTCTAGACTACATCTCTCTTTCAACAGAGGGATATAAATTAGGCACTTCAAAAGTGCAAATGAAGCTAGGATTTGAATTTCCCGTGCTTCATTTGCATAATCATGTCATGGCGCTCTTTCGAAAAAGCACTATTTCAAAAGCACAAAAAATGAGGTTTACAGGATCTTTCAAAAAAGACTTCTACTTTCGAAAGAACCGCGTCTCCATCCCTTTTTTAATGATTCTTAACATCTTGATTTTTTTTTTGCCTGCCGCTGCACACTGCGTGGACGTCTTCAGAGAACTATCCACGATGACTCCAAGATCTCTTTCCTGACTAGTTGTAGCTAAATTATCCCCCATCATATTATATGTATAGTTGGGGTTATATTTTCCAATGTGCATTACTTTACATTTATCCACATTCAATTTCATTTGCCATTTTGTTGCCCAGTCACTTAGTTTGGTGAGACCTTTTTGAAGTTCTTCACAGTCTGCTTTGGTCTTAACTACCTTGAGCAGTTTAGTATTGTCTGCAAACTTTGCCACCTCACTGTTTACCTCTTTCCTCCAGATCATTTATGAATATGAGGCAGAACTGTTCTGTTGCCAGAGCCAGTAGAAGCACTTGGAAACTGCATGCTGCCCTGGGTGGAAAGTTTTGGCCTCTGGAGCAGGAACATGGCAAATTCGCTGGCTCTGTTTTAGCACCTCTTCAGCCCAGCAACTCTCAGCCATGCAGTGGAGGAGAATTCCACAGTAGTGTCTAGTGGTGGCAACCAAAAAACGGTGCCCCACTGTGGTAAGCACTGTTCAGACAGTCCCTGCACCAAAAAGGCAGACAAGACACAGAGGGAGACAGGGGGAAGAGAGGAGAAGTGACTTGCCCAATCAATCAGTGGTAGAGCCAGGAAAAGAACCCTGGCAACCAGAGAACGCCCTGATCACTAGATCCAACTGCCCAAACCACAGCACACAACAGCTGCAGGCTCCTCTTGCACTCCCCTCCACGGTCTCTTAACCAGAGCCTTCGTGGCTCCTCTCCAGTTGTGGAGGCACCAGGACCCTGTGGTGCTCAGTCTTCTCAAAACCTGGATCAGTGGGGGACGACTGCATTCCTGCCGCCCCGCCCTTGCCCCCGCCCCACCCAGCAGGCCATCACACAGATACCATCACCATACCTGGGAACTTTTCTCTTGGCTGTTCGTTTCCAGAAACGAGCTGTTCAGGAGCAGACACCAAGGGGATTGGCCGTTTGGCTGTTTCTTCATTCGCCACGAAGTGCTCATGTGTCACTATTTCTTCTACTGAGCTGCTACAACTGTCACTCTTTAAGTCAGCGCTTCTGTTCTCCAGACTTAATCTTTCACATAACAAGGAGCTGCGGTTAGCAGGTTTTTTGCTTTCTACTAAATAACTGCTACCCCTATTTGTATTGCTTTCTATCTCCAAGCAATGAGTTCTTCCATTCTCAGATACGCTGGATGTGACTGGCATTTTCTCACCCATCTGGATACATGTCGTCCCATCTGTTTTGTCAGACTTATTTAAGCACTGTATATCACTATTAGTTTGTACTACATAGCTGTCTGTCATATTACTGCTCTGTGCTGCCTGTCTGCATGAATGTAGGTCAGAAATTGAAAAGCTCTTTGTGGGCTGGGAAGATTTCTGCTGTGTACTGAAATCTTCAATGCTTGAGATGGCTGACATTTGGCGGCCCATGAAGATTGTTGCTGGATGATACAATCCTCTTGACATGGCTGTCCTGGTGTTAATTCCTGCCTGTCTTGCAACTGGCAGCATCTGAAAAATAGAGGTTGAGATGGCTTAAGAATGAATTTCATGCAGTAAATGGAGTTTCTTAAAGGTTTTGTGTTGGTCTTCGAAGAGCAAATGTTATACATCATTTCAATATTTTTCAATCGTATGATGCTAATCCACGTATAAACACGCTTTCTTTGTCCAATTGATTTTCTAAAACTAAAATAAGATTGAATGGCCAGACTCCTGCAAGATATTAAATGCTTTGTGCCAGGCACTAAACACCTTTCACTACCAGGGAAGCCAAAAGGAGATTAAGTCTGTCAGCACCTCACAGGAGGCAAACACCTTACAGGATCCAGACCAAAAGGTAGCCTCACCAAGAGAAATTTCGGTAAACAAATATAAAACCTACATTTAAAGAAATGAACGCCACTAATGATGCCATTAGGTTGGTTAGCAGCTGAACTACAAGAACTGGAAACAGCTTAACTGCTATCAAGAGTCTTCACTGCTTTTCACTTAATGTACAGTATTTTGCATGGAATGGTAATAAATTTTTGCCAAATGGCATATTAAACAAAGTTTATGTCAATTACAGCGGTTTAACATTCCAGGCAACCATTTCTTCTCTATAGTTTTGCACACAAAAAGCCCATAAATTGGAAGCCCAACTGCTCAATTTCATGTTTTAAAAAAGAGTGTTTATGGAAGCTGCTGGATTGATAGCCTAGAAACTAGCATCTGCTATCAAGAAAGCAAGTACTGTACATACAGCTGCAATAAAAAATTCTCTGTATTCCTATTCCAAAAATCAAAATAGGTAAAGGATTGAAAAAAAAGTCACTGTAACCAATATGGGAATATTCTGATAATATTTTTATGAACTATGTCTGTGACTCAGTAAACAGGCCTGTCTGGGTTCCAACCAGATATACTAATAAGCATTGGCTGCAATTATCACAAATGAATGGAAGAACCAATGACTCACTTGTTAAACCCTGTCAGGAGCCAAAAGCAAGTTATTTCCTCCAACACTCTGCAGGGAAGCAAAATGGAAAAGTCCTAAGCAGGAAAATAAACGGACACATTTTATGAAGAGGCTGTATTTTAAAGTGTGATGCTCCAGACACACAAAAATAGGTCTATGCTTAAAATGTATTCAGTTAGGGTGCATCTACTCTGCACCATTATGTTGAGATAACTAGGACTATTTCGAAATAATGTGAGTGTCTACACAGCCATTCTGTTATTTCAAAGTAATTTCAAAACAACGGATGACTTATTCCAAAAATCTGTAAACCTCATTCTACGAGGAATAATGCCTATTCTGAAATAGCTATTTCAAAATAATGCGTGTGTAAACACTCCATTGCTGCTATTTTGAAATAGCCTTTCACCAGGGCCATTCTAAGTTATTTCTCCCCCGTGCCTCCTGGGGCTCTAAATCGAGATAGCACGTCTACATTAGGGAAGCCTTCCTTGGACTAATTTTGAGGCTTCTCTGCAGTGTAGATGTGCTATTTCAAAATAAGCTATTTTGGTATAACTGTTCTGGAATACCTTATTCCGAAATAACTGTGCAGCGTAGACATAGCCACAGAACATTAACTAGCACTATAAACCGCCACATCATCCAGAGATTTACCATTGGGCCACCTTTTTCTGATCCTGAAAGATGTTTTAACCAGAACAAATGGGAAGGATGCAGATTCCATGCCAATACCTATTGTCAAAACCCTATACCACACCTTGGATGTAAGTTTGAAAACTCCTGATACTCCTTCCCTTCTGTGACACTTCCATCCTTCCTTATTTTATTCTCTCTCATGCCTACCCCTCCTTGGGCTTCTATTCAACTTTTCAATTAGCTGAACTGCATAATATCACCACTAAGATCAGCACAACACACTAAAGCAGCATAAACAATCTCACACCTGTCTGACGGACCAAACCCAAGCGGAAGAAATGAGCTAGGTACAGATGTTAAAAGCACACCTTTCAATACTGACCTGACTATGTACTATATCTTGCTTGCAAAACAAGCATTAAGGAAACAGAAGTCTTTTTCTTTCATCACTGTCCTTTTCTCCCTCTTGTACATTTGTCTCAACAGCAGGAACAATGGTTGTGCCAAAAACCTACCAATGAATCAATTCTTTCTTCTTACCAAGGGTGACTTACTGGTAGCTGCAGGAGACGTTTGCCCTGAAGGACCTGGCTGAACTTAAAATGAAAGCAATTTCTAAAGCAAATGACAATTTCTAAATTTCAAGAACCTTTAAGTTTGTTTTGGATTTCTATGCATGCTGAGTAAATGTAACAGATTTCTATGGAATAGTTACTAGAAGTAGTAGAAGGCCCATATCAATATAAACAGACTTTTAACCAATATTAACCTATTAATGTTATAATAGCAAAGGAAGGATTCTAACAACATCTTAACAGCTTGGAGCACAACATTAGAATTCCCTAATGTCACTGTAGCAGCCTCCATCCTTTTTCATTGGGTGTCTATTTGTCACACAGGTTCAGCTACAATCTCCCTGTGAAAGGATCTTATATATATTTAGTCTGGTAATATGACAAAACTTCACAATACAGCTCAATTTTTTCTTTACACCAACGAAAGAAAAATCCAGTAACCCCATAAACTATGTTATTTGCACAAAGAATCAGTGTATGTTACTCAGATTGGGTTCTTCTCTGTTATCCTCTGGGTCTGATTTTCTGCTCTCAAATTTATCCAGAAAATGTTTTATGGATTTATAGCTCCTGGATTTAATGTTCCAATACTAAATGTATCGGCTCTGCATGTTACAGCAAAAGGTACCTTGCTAGCAAACCCCTTTTTGATTGTAAAAAATCTTTCTTCATCTGCTTTGCATTACAGGACTTAGAATTTGAAAAATAAGGATTGGTGCCTGTGTAGTTTCACCATGCAGCAAAATAAAATGAAGGGAAAAAGAGATATTTCGCTTGGGAGAAAAGTAGGAAGAAGAGATTTAGCTAAAACTATAAAAAATTATAAAAATCAAACTATTGCCATCTTTTCTGTTTGCTTTACCTACGTCTTTTCTCCCATTCTCCACAACTCTTACACATACAAAATATGGCCCTTCTTACAGAACTTTTCTTTAACAAGAATAAAATGTTTACTTTCTTCATTCATCATCATTCAGCTATTTTGCAATGAGGACACAGTCTCACCTGAAATGTAAGGCTGACACCGTACTAAATGTGACATCTGAGATACATCCCAAGCCAAACTTCTCATCACTTGATAACTACTGATCAACATTAATTCCCTCTGAGCCACGCCTGGGAAGATGGCAGCATGAAACTCCATTGGTCAGCACTAAGTCTTACTATGTACCATGAACGCCCAGCAATCCAAGTCTCGTTGGGCCTAGTTTGATTCCCTGATGTCCTCTGATATTTGGCACTACAGTCACTTAGATCTGGAGAATCTGGAGTTATACTCAGCATCGAGTTTGTGCTCTGAAGGCTAAAAGCTTCAAAATTCTGTGTTCCATGTGTTAAGGAGTGCATGCTGCAGGCTGAGCTGCTAATCTCTGTATAAGAACATAATGGCCGTACTGGGTCAGACCAAAGGTCCTTCAAGCCCAGTATCCTGTCTACTGACAGTGGCCAGCACCAGGTGCCCCAGAGAGGGTGGACCAAAGACAATGATCAAGCGATTTGTCTCCTGCCATCCCTCTCCAGCCTCTGACAAACAGAGGCCAAGGACACCATTTTATCCCCTGGCTAACAGCCTTTTATGGACCTAACCTCTATGAAATTATCTAGCTTCTCTTTAAACTCTATTATAGTCCTCGCCTTCACAGCCTCCTCTGGCAAGGAGTTCCACAGGTTGACTACACGCTGTGTGAAGAAGAACTTTCTTTTATTAGTTTTAAACCTGCTACCCATTAATTTCATTTGGTGTCCTCTAGTTCTTCTATTTAGGGAACTAATAAATAACTTTTCTTTATCGGCCCTCTCCACACCACTCATGATTTTATAGACCTCTATCATATCCCCCCTCAGTCTCCTCTTTTCTAAACTGAAAAGTCCCAGTCGCTTTAACCTCTCCTCATATGGGACCCGTTCCAAACCCCTAATCATCATAGTTGCCCTTTTCTGAACCCTTTCCAAGGCCAAAATATCTTTTTTAAGGTGAGGAGACCACATCTGTACACAGTATTCCAGATGTGGGCGTACCATAGTTTTATACAGGGGCAGTAAGATATTCTGTGTCTTATTTTCTATCCCTTTCCTAATAATTCCTAGCATCCTATTTGCCTTTTTGACCGCCGCTGCACACTGTGTGGAAGTTTTCAGAGAACTGTCCACGATAACTCCAAGATCCCTTTCCTGATTTGTCGTAGCCAAATTAGCCCCCATCATACTGTACATATAGTTGGGGTTATTTTTCCCGATGTGCATTACTGTACACTTATCCACATTAAATTTCATTTGCCATTTTGCTGCCCAATCACTGAGTTTGGTGAGATCATCTTGGAGTCCCTCACAGGCTGCTTCTGTCTTGACTATTCTAAACAGTTTGGTATCATCCGCAAACTTTACTACCTCACTGCTTACCCCTTTCTCCAGATCATTTATGAATAAGTGGAAAAGGATTGGTCCCAGGACTGACCCTTGGGGGACACCACTAGTTACCACTCTCCACTCTGAAAATTTACCATTTATTCCTACCCTTTGTTTCCTGTCTTTTAACCAGTTCTCGGACCTTCCCTCTTATCCCATGGCCATGTAATTTACACAAGAGCCTTTGGTGAGGGACCTTGTCAAAGGCTTTCTGAAAATCCAAGTATACTATATCTACTGGATCCCCCTTGTCCGCATGCTTGTTAACCCCTTCAAAGAACTCTAATAGATTAGTAAGACAGGATTTCCCTTTACAGAAACCATGTTGACTTTTGTCCAACAAATTATGTTCTTCTACATGCTTCACAATTTTATTCTTTACTATTGTTTCGACTAATTTGCCCGGTACTGACGTTAGACTTACCGGTCTGTAATTGCCAGGATCGCCTCTAGAGCCCTTTTTAAATATTGGTGCAACGTTGGCTACCTTCCAGTCATTAGGTACGGAAGCTGATTTAAAGGACAGGTTACAAACCACAGGTAATAGCTCAGCAATTTCCCATTTGAGTGCTTTTAGAACCCTTGGATGAATGTCATCTGGACCCGGAGATGTGTTAACATTAAGTTTTTCTATTTGTTCCAAAACCTCCTCTAATGACACTTCAATCCGGGACAGTTCCTCAGATTCATCACCCACAAAGGACGGTGCAGATTCGGGAATCTCCCCAACGTCCTCAGCCGTGAAGACTGAAGCAAAGAAATCATTTAGTTTCTGCTTTATCGTCCTTGATTGCTCCTTTTATAGCTTGATCATCTAGGGGACCCACAGGTTTTTTAGCAGGCTTCCTGCTTCTAATGTAGTTAAACATTTTGTTATTTCTTTTTGAGTTTTTGGCTAGCTGTTCCTCAAAATCTTTTTTTGCTTTTCTTATTACATTTTTACACTTGATTTGACAGTGTTTATGTTCCTTTCTATTTATCTCACTAGGACTGGACTTCCACTTCTTAAAATATACCTTTTTTGGTCCCTCACTGCTTCCTTTACATGGCGGTTAAGCCACGGTG
Organism: Pelodiscus sinensis; assembly: GCF_052426305.1. NCBI lineage: Eukaryota > Metazoa > Chordata > Testudines > Trionychidae > Pelodiscus > Pelodiscus sinensis. Next base: position 198,035,856 of record NC_143054.1, on the reverse strand, counting down.
ACACTGTTTTAGGTCTCTTGCTATGTTTTTTAATTTGGAGTATACATTTAAGTTGGGCCTCTACAAGTTCTGCAACAGCTAGGCACTGGCTCCCCATAATACCAAAACCAGGCCAAAGGTAGGAAGACTGCACTTGTAAACCACTTCTCTAGCAGATGAGAGGCAGCACTGACATATGATGTATTCGTTTTTTCCACAAATTAGGATGTTTCACTGCTGAGAAGTTTTTGCAAAGGTTCATGATATAATGCCATTGTCCTGAAAGACATGGAACTTCTGGGGTAAACAGCTTCCAAAGCATCAAAAGACAAAGATGTTTTGGGACTCAAAGAAACACAATGCCTTGCAGGTTGCAGAAAACCACCTAGAAGCTAGCTATGGGGTGTCTGAATACAGAATGTTAACGTCCAGACTCCTCCTCCGCTTTCAGAAACTGTAGGCTCATGACAGGAACCTTCTCATAGGCACATTACTGCACAGAAACATCTCGCTTTGACCTCCGCCCCATTATAGGAAGCCCCTTTTACAGGAAGAAAAGATAGGCAAATAAACACACCTACTCAGATACACTGCTCAACAGACACTCAATTTAGTTGAAAAAATGCCAACATATAACCTAGACCTACAACATGGTATCAGTTGGTTTCTTCAAACAACATTGCGAGATCTTCTCAGGGAAAAGCACTCCTAGAAAATCCAAGTCTGTGGCTTTTGAAGTCCAAGTATAGCAAGTCACCATTCACATCTGCAATTACACTAACATCTAGTGCACTATAAGGTGGACAACTGCACAAATTTAGTTAACAACAAAGCCAATTCTCTCCAAAACAAATTCTGACTGTTTCTTCTATCCCCA